>NC_045165.1:1372112-1382112 GCF_900700415.2 Clupea harengus
GACGCAAATCTAATCGTAGTCCTCCAAATCTATTCTTTAATTCAATGCAGCATTCACAATTTGATCTGAAGTTGTCCTATAATGTAATCTCAGATCCCAGATTCTCTCGCGCATCAGATCACTGTGTATCCTGTCCCCCCTCTATCTCTCACAAGATCTGCTGGGACAGGGCTCAGCAATACATCATGCAGAGATTACCATCACAGTGCTATCAAAATACTCTTCTTTTCTTTTTTTACTCATCATCTTCCCTTTCTCTCTGTTCTTGTCCCGTACTTTATCAGCACGAGATATTCATTCAAGTTGATGCATTCTCTGATGAAAACTATGACTTGATCCATAAGGCTGCTGTGTGGTAAGTGTTATATGACATATCTGCAGTAGGCCCTACCTAAATAATTGTTTGATTATATATTCTAAGATCCCAATCACCACCATCACAATAATTAATGGCGCACACGTGCATATATCGAGGCGACACAGGACACACACCTGAGGTCGCGGTGAATTTATTTTCTGCTTTTTCACATCCTGGACCGTCTTTCCTCAAGGACCCCCCCAGGAGCAGTGGGCAGCTTGTAGCACCCAGGGACCATGAAGTGAACTGTCCATCTTTGGTCAGGGATGGACATGTGTTCTGTTATTTAGCATGTTTTTTTCTGTTGGGGTTCTTAGTGGAGGAAACCCCTTGTGAACACGGGGAGACAATGCAAACTCCACACAGAAGGGCCCACCTGAGCACTGAAGGTCTGGGGAGGACCTGCCCCCCAGAGCCAACAGCGCCCAGTGCGGGAATCGAACCCATGACCTTCTTGCTGTGAGGCGGCAGTGCAAGCAGTGCAAGCACCTGAGCCACCGTGTCACACAAATGTTGAAACAAGAAACACCACCATCACCTTTATCATCATCATCATCATCACCACCATCCTCATCCTCATCATCCTCACGACTCATCATCATCATCATCATCATCACCATCCTCATCCTCATCATCCTCACGACTCATCATCATCATCACCATCATCACCTTTATCATCATCCTCATCATCATCATCATCATCATCATTATCATCATCACCATCATCATCATCACCACCATCACCTTTATCACCACCATCATCATCATCATCATCATCACCATCATCACCTTTATCACCACCATCATCATCATCACCATCATCACCTTTATCATCACCATCATCACCATCATCACCATCATCATCATCCTCATCACCTTTATCATCATCCTCATCATCATCATCATCACCATCATCTTCCTCATCATCATCATCATTATCATCATCACCATCATCATCATCCTCATCATCATCATCACCATCACCTTTATCATCACCATCATCACCATCATCACCATCATCACCTTTATCATCACCATCATCACCATCATCACCATCATCACCTTTATCATCACCATCATCACCATCATCACCATCATCACCTTTATCATCACCATCATCTTCATCACCATCCTCATCCTCATCATCCTCACGACTCATCATCATCATCACCATCATCACCTTTATCATCATCCTCATCATCATCATCATCATTATCATCATCACCATCATCATCATCACCACCATCACCATTATCACCACCATCATCATCATCATCATCATCACCATCATCACCTTTATCACCACCATCATCATCATCACCATCATCACCATCATCACGACTCATCATCATCATCACGACTCATAAGCAATAAGCGATATAAATCCATAATTCAGAGCCCCTAACCCAGATTCCTCCGAGAGATGGATTCTCTTTATTAATATGCATGTGGTGACCAGCGCCTTCATCAGTGGCGGGCAGTGAGTGCTCTTTGAAGCTGGGTAATTTAGAGTAAATGTTAGAGCCCCTCCTGCGGGCGGGGGCCATGTTGGGGTCCTGCCAAGGGCCCCGAGAGGGGGACCCCCCCAGTAGGGGCATCTCTGAGGAAAGGGCAGGAAGCTTTGAAGTCAGCACGTCCAGTCAGCGCCCCCCGCCGCTTGGCACACACTTCCCACCAGCACGAGTGCCAGCCTACATGGAGAGGATAGGCACACGGCAGTCAAAGGATGAAATATCCAACCCATTCATTCATCTATCTATCCATTCATCCATAGGTCAGTTTTCAACATCGAAATCAGTCTGTGTTGATTTCTGATCCTGTTAAAATAATTCTGCTTGGGTATTTGTCTGTCTCTCCTAGTCCTTTCTAAGTCTCTATATTTATCAATTTGTCGATTGCATTAAATCCACTGCACCCTTAACACAAACACAATACAGATGATTTGTGTCCCATTATTTGAGAAGTTTTACCCACGAGTCTGCAACAGCTTATCAGGTCCTCATCAAGCACACCTTGAAAGTACACAAACATTTGACTTTGTACTCGAGACATATTTGGGCGCAACCTCACAGTGCCAAACACTGAGAGAGGATCAGCCTTTAGAAGTCGTTATCTCCCAAGATGCACTGCGAGTTTCCAGCACCCACAGCGGGGCCACAGGAAGCCAGTGAAGGGTGATTTATACCCATTACCAACAATCATGGAGGACAGTGTTCACTACTGGCGTGGGTGTTTTGGCTGTTGCTTATCATTCATTCTTTCGTATCTTGTCATTGGGTTCGTTAAGATGACATGATTAGGGGTAATTGTTCCTGCCCCAGTTATCTGGAGGAAGCGTGCCTGGCAGAGGGTTCGATTTCAGGAACAATCCTTATCTCCACCCAACGGGCCCAGCAAGGGATGGGAGGCGGGGGAGGAGGAGGGGGTGGCAGAAGTGGTTATTGGTGATCAATTGGCCCTCCCTCGATGATCAATTGGCCCTCCCTCGGAGGAAGGCGACTGACTGAGGCTCCCTTCTGAACCACAGATGATCCATATGCCCCCCACCCCCACACACACACACACGCACACACCCCACGCCCCCACACACACTCCATGCCCCCCCCACACACACACACACACACACCCCTCACTCCCACACACACCCCTCACCCCTTGGTCAAATACAGATGATCCATATGCCCCCACACACACCCCTCACCCCTCACCCCCTGTTCAAATACAGATGATCCATATGCCCCCACACACACCCCTCACCCCTTGGTCAAATACAGATGATCCATATGCCCCCACACACACCCCTCACCCCTTGGTCAAATACAGATGATCCATATGCCCCCCCCACACACACACACCCCTCACCCCTTGGTCAATCCCAGTCTGATGTTCAGACCCAGATAGCTGCTCACCTGATTAGGGCCACATGCGAGCCTCACCTGGACCACGGCCCAGAGCCACACACTGGACTCTGCTCAGTACTATCCTCACCTGAACCACACACTGTCTGGACCCTACCCAGTACTATCCTCACCTGGACCACGGCCCAGAACCACACACTGTGTGGACTCTACCCAGTACTATCCTCACCTGGACCACACACTGTCTGCACCCTACCCAGTACTATCCTCACCTGAACCACCCACTGTGTGGACTCTACCCAGTACTATCCTCACCTGGACCACAGCCCAGAACCACACACTGTCTGGACTCTGCTCAGTACTATCGCTCTTCCCAGGTACCTGCCTGCCCGCCTCAAACACAGGAGAGTACATTAAATCTGCAGTGTTGCATTGGCTGAAAATCTGTCACGGCAAATCGGAGGGAAGTTTGGCAGTCAGCAGTGTGTGAGGCACGGGGCTGCGGCAGGCGGCAGGCGGCAGGCGGCAGGCGGCGAGAGAGAGAGCGGCGAGAGAGAGAGCAGCGTGTCCTTTCTGGCCCCTGTTGGCTGGCCGGTGAGTGTGAGTGTGAGTGTGAGTGAGTGTGTGTGTGAGTGTGGCAGCATCTGTGCCCGTGTGTGTGCCGGGGATGAGTCACGCGGACGCGGATTAACGCTTTGGCAACGAGAGCCTGCAGAGGAGAGTCAGGGGTGACAGTCCATCTCCTCCCTGCCAGGGAAGGATTTTTACTTCTTCTTCTTCTTTTTCTTCTTCTTCTTTTTCTTCTCCTTCTTCTTTTTCTTCTCCTTCTTTTTTTTCTTCCTCCTTGGAGCACTCTCAGGAAAACAATCCGAAGTCCGATTTCTTTTGGTTACGTAAAGGCTTGTCTGTGGCAGAAACACCGAAGGGAATGTAACTCTTATGCAAGGGCCAGTGTGTAACGGACCGTCAGTGTGAACTGACTGTGACTGAGCATTTCAACACTGAGCTCCGATGAAGATGAAGATGGCCTTTGCTCGTGCATTCACACTTCCTCCTCTTCATCATCAATGAACAAACCAATGGATCATACATTCACCCTTCCTCCTCTTCATCAACGAACAAACCAATGGATCATACATTCACCCTTCCTCCTCTTCATCAATGAACAAACCAATGGATCATACATTCACCCTTCCTCCTCTTCATCAATGAACAAACCAATAGATCATACATTCACCCTTCCTCCTCTTCATCAACGAACAAACCAATGGATCATACATTCATCCTTCCTCCTCTTCATCAATGAACAAACCAATGGATCATACATTCACCCTTCCTCCTCTTCATCAACGAACAAACCAATGGATCATACATTCACCCTTCCTCCTCTTCATCAATGAACAAACCAATGGATCATGCATTCACCCTTCCTCCTCCTCTTCATCAATGAACAAACCAATGGATCATGCATTCACCCTTCCTCCTCCTCTTCATCAATGAACAAACCAATGGATCATACATTCACCCTTCCTCCTCTTCATCAATGAACAAACCGATGGATCCTACATTCACCCTTCCTCCTCTTCATCAATGAACAAACCAATGGATCATACATTCACCCTTCCTCCTCTTCATCAATGAACAAACCAATGGATCATACATTCACCCTTCCTCCTCTTCTTCATCAATGAACAAACCGATGGATCCTGGCCATTTGTACCAGTCCAGAACGGCGGAGCTGAGATTGCAAGGGGGGGAGGGAGGGCGTCTATGCAGCGTAGGGTATTGCGCTGGGTATTTATTGCCCTCTCTGAGTAGGCTGAGGCAGCGCATTGCATCCCATTATGGGCCAAATGAATTGAAAGGGTTTATGGAGGAGGGGGCATTACTTAGGCAGCCAGATCTAATCTGGGGCTTTTATTGTGGTTATGGCCACCCTGGCTGTGATTGAACTCAGTGCAAACCTCTCTCCGTAGCTCGTGAGCATCCCTTTGGGCTTGTGTGTCTGAAGCAGAAGAATTAAGAGGTAAAGGAGAGGTTAATGTCCGCTGTCACTGGAGCACGGGCATGCGTCACTCGCTCTCTGCAGACACCCTACACAACGAACGCAACGGAAAATCCCCACACAGAACGACACAAAACCAAAGACAGGACTGGTTGTAGACCTGGGGGCCAGCAGAAGTCACAGGATAAGAGGCCAAGGCATTGCATTAGACGGGCAGTCACCGGGACCGTTTGTCCGATAAATACTTGGCCTGCATCACCCCTTATCTCCTGGCCGCAAAACCAAGGCTATTAACTTGAGCTTTGTGGTTCTGTGTATTTCTGCAGGTAAGCGTACTCCTGAACTATCTGTGCTTGAAAGGTCACAGCTCACCTGGACAACACTGCACCAGGTCTACTCCCCTCTATCACCGGCGCCCAGTCGGGAGCACACACGGGCAAGTGATAAAGAAAACCTATCAGGCACTCACCAGTCGTTTATCTAACTCGGGAATGCTGGACAGGACATGCCGCGTCACAGGAGAGGTGCAGCCGAGAAGCCTCACCAGCGGAGCGAGAGAGAGAGAGAGAGAGAGAGAGAGAAGGAGAAGGAGAGAGAGAGAGAGCGAGAGAGAGAGTGAGAAGGAGAAGGAGAGAGAGAAAGAGTGAGAAGGAGAGAGAGGGAGAGGGAGAGAGTGAGAAGGAGAGAGAGAGAGTGAGAAGGAGAGAGAGAGTGAGAAGGAGAGAGAGAGAGAGTGAGGGATGGAGAGAGAGGGAGAGAGAGAGAGAGAGAGAGAGTGAGAGAGAGAGTGAGGGATGGAGAGAGTGAGAAGGAGAGAGAGAGAGAAGGAGAGAGAGAGAGAGAGGGAGAGAGAGAAGGAGCGAGAGAGAGTGAGAAGGAGAGAGAGAGTGAGAAGGAGAGAGAGTGAGGGATGGAGAGAGAGGGATAGAGAGAGACAGAGAGAGAAAGAGAGATAGAGAGAGAGAGAGAGCAAGAGAGAGAGAGAGAGAGTGAGAAGGAGAGAGAGTGAGAAGGAGAGAGAGAGAGAGAGAGAGAGAGAGAGAGAGAGAGAGAGGCTGCCAGCATATTCTTGTTTTCAGCGTCCAACCAACATATTCTTGTTTTCAGCGTCCAACAAACATATTCTTGTTTTCAGCGTTCGTGACATAGTAGTTGAGGGAGAAAAAAACACGACACACTCGTAAGAGATTCATGATGAATAAGACCCATGAATCAAGATGAATGACCAATTGATGACTAATGAACTCTTTGAATTATGCATTATGCATATGTACAGGGAGAAACATACAATCGTTTTTGTGAACTACATGAGAGATCACCTCTGTATAGGAATCAATTGTATATAAAACGTCAGACATATACAGCAGAATTTGTCTTGTACCCATCAAAGAACACAGAGTACATTGAGAACACTTACTCCGGCAAGAGGAGACAACAATGTGTTCATAATTATCAAAATTCCTAGGAGAGGAGAAGTCTGTCAGGTTTCTTATTCGAGACAGAGGTTTGGGATTTTGAGGAAAGATTAAAGCTAGCTATTGTGAGTGTAGGTTTTGACCATTCAAACAGAGCCCTTTGTCACTTACGTTTTACAAAGAAACTGTACTATCTATCAAAAATTTAAAAAAACAATAAAGAGTGTCTGGTCTCAAAATGGTGACATGACCAAGTGAAAGAAAGCATTACTCTAGATTAACAGAATATCAAGGATCATCTCATCATGTTAGAAAAACAAATTGCTTTGGTCATAGACTGTAATTCGGGAACTTGATAAGAGGGCATTGTTTTTTCAACTTGAAATTATGATTAATGCAAAACAATTACCCCATAATTACTTTATTGCCAATTAGCTCTGGAAAATAAACATCGTTCATTAAGCATCAGCAGAAAAACATTGGAAACGTGGAGCTAAAAAGGGACTTGGCTCCGTGTCTTCAGACTGTGAAATCCTCTGTGAATTGAAACGGAGAGCAGCAGACATTAGTTCAGAAAAAGAAAGAGAATGAATGAATGAACAAAAACATGAAAAAGGAGAGAGAGAAAAAGCGGGGGCTAAACCATGAATCTAATGAAACAATCAAAACAATCAAAATCAATGAAAATAAAGAATGAATCTTTGACCATTTCCAGTGTCAGTTTTAATATGGTCGTCAAAGCCATATGTCTCAGGTCTCAGTTCTCCATCTCCACCTCATGTCCAGCCCCTTGGCGACCCCATCAAACCCCAACACCGTCCCATCAGCACCACCTGAATGATATTCGCATGACAGAATGTAAGGGTGAAGACAATGAGCTGGGCCACACACACACACACACACACACACACACACACACACACAAAGGAGTTGGAGGGAAACCCGGTGTGGTGCAGAAGAGGCAACAGTCTCGCCAGTAGGTAACACGGACGTCCCATTGATCACCCTTATTGATCCGACGCCATTGCTTATGCGTCAGACCCCCATCGGGTGTCGGGGGTCGGGGGGCTTGTGATCACCCCAGCTTTCTGCGCGTGTCTTCACTTGCCATAGCGGGAGGCTGTTATCGAGCTAACCTCTCCTGGTAATTCATTTTGAAATGAGCATTGATCACAGTTGTTAAGACACACATAACTCTTCGGCAGCAATCCTGCCCTTGAAATATTTATCGTTTAACAACACAAAGGTTTTGATGGAGTTTGATGGTCCTCAAGTCCATGAATGGGAGGCTGTGCTGGTTCATTTCCCTGAATGAGATTCTGCTTACTCCACCTTATTAAGATGCCCAGGCTTGTAATGCTAACTGCTAACTCCACCTCATTAAGATGCCCAGGCTTGTAATGCTAACGGTACTGCTAACTCCACCTCATTAAGATGCCCAGGCTTGTAATGCTAACTGCTAACTCCACCTCATTAAGATGCACAGGCTTATCTGCTAACGGTACTGCTAACTCCACCTCATTAAGATGCCCAGGCTTGTAATACTAACGGCTAACTCCACCTCATTAAGATGCTTGTACTGCTAACTGCACTGCTAACTCCCACCTCATTAAGATGCACAGGTTTGTACTGCTAACTGTACTGCTAACTCCCACCTCATTAGGATGCCCAGGCTTTTACTGCTAACTGCACTGCTAACTCCCACTCATTAAGATGCTTGTAATGCTAACTGCTAACTCCCACCTCATTAAGATGCACAGGCTTGTACTGCTAACGGCTAACTCCCACCTCATTAAGATGCCCAGGCTTTATACTGCTAACTGTACTGCTAACTCCCACCTCATTAAGATGCCCAGGCTTTTACTGCTAACTGTACTGCTAACTCCACCTCATTAAGATGCTCAGGCTTGTAATGCTAACTGCTAACTGCTAACTGTACTGCTAACTCCCACTCATTAAGATGCTTGTACTGCTAACTGTACTGCTAACTGCTAACTGCTAACTCCCACCTCATTAAGATGCACAGGCTTGTAATGCTAACTGCTAACTGCTAACTGTACTGCTAACTCCCACTCATTAAGATGCTTGTACTGCTAACTGTACTGCTAACTGCTAACTGCTAACTCCCACCTCATTAAGATGCACAGGCTTGTAATGCTAACTGCTAACTGTACTGCTAACTCCCACTCATTAAGATGCTTGTACTGCTAACTGTACTGCTAACTGCTAACTCCACCTCATTAAGATGCCCAGGCTTGTACTGCTAACTGCTAACTCCACCTCATTAAGATGCCCAGGCTTGTGCTGCTAACTGCTAACTGCTAACTGCTAACTCCCACCTCATTAAGATGCTTGTACTGCTAACTGCTAACTCCACCTCATTAAGATGCCCAGGCTTGTACTGCTAACTGCTAACTCCACCTCATTAAGATGCCCAGGCTTGTGCTGCTAACTGCTAACTGCTAACTCCCAACTCATTAAGATGCTTGTACTGCTAACTGCTAACTCCACCTCATTAAGATGCCCAGGCTTGTACTGCTAACTGCTAACTGCTAACTCCCACTCATTAAGATGCCCAGGCTTGTAATGCTAACTGCTAACTGCTAACTCCCACTCATTAAGATGCCCAGGCTTGTAATGCTAACTGCTAACTCCCACTCATTAAGATGCTTGTACTCACAGAGGATTGACTTGATCTCAGAGTGTACACACATCACCTAAATGAATCCGTTTAGGTGGAACAACCCGCACTTAAATAAAACATTGAATCAGAATAATGTCTACCAGTGCTTACAAGAATGACCAGCGTGAGCTACAACTATTGCCTATTGTTTTGTATTGTATTGTATTGTATTAAACCTTCTTATCCTATTTCAGATGCAGCACCCTACCCTATCTTTAGGAATTTAATAAGCCACCTTGACTGATTTAGCTTGCCAGTTTAATTTAATGTTCTAGTTCCTGTCTTTCACCACACGTGTCTTTCAGCAGTTACTTCCTGTGCGAACTGTGAGGGAGGGACGTTATCAAAAACTGAAGTGAGAGGTCCTTTGTATTTCAGGTTATAATTATTTAGAAATAATTAGTTTAATCTTAAGTATTAGATTCATCCAGGAATAATGGTTAAAATCCTTGAATGAGTCACTCACTCAGCCAGTATGGAAATTCAGGTTCAGCCTGAAGAGTAAAAAGGACAATTAGACCCTCCAGATGTGTGATATGGCTTTGATGAAGAAATTTCCCTTCCACTAGTGCATTCTGGTCTTACAGACACACACACACACACACACACACACACACAGTGAGTCAGTGATAACTAAAAATGGATCTACAATTTTTACTCTTGCCATCATACTGTACCACC
>NC_045165.1:1384612-1394612 GCF_900700415.2 Clupea harengus
CTAACTCTCACATACGGCTTTTTCGGCTAAAATTGAATTAGAATTGTAATGCGGGGTCTTTCTGTCACAGACACGGTACGCAGTGAGCTCCCACATATGGGCTCTCAGCTTTTAGATTAAATTAAAGTTGTAATGCAGTGTCTCTCTCTGCCTCTCGCTCAGTCGCCCAGAGAGGCCCAGCCCATAGGGAAGCATCATGCAGTGTCTCTCTCTGCCTCTCTCTCAGTCAGTCGCCCAGAGAGGCCCAGCCCATAGGGAAGCATCATGCATCACCAAGAGGAGGTGGCTATCACAGCACGTCACGGAGTCCAGCAGAATGGGTGCTGACCAGGTCTCAGGGCTGTGTGTGTGTGTGTGTGTGTGTGTGTGTGTGTGTGTGTGTGTGTGTGTGTGTGTGTGTGTGTGTGTGTGTGTGTGTGTGTGTGTGTGTGTGCGTGTCTGTGTGTGTGTGTGTGTGTGTGTCTCTGTGTGAGTGTGTGTGTGTGTGTGTGTGTGTGTGTGTGTGTGTGTGTGTGTGTGTGTGTGTGTGTGTGCGTGTCTGTGTGAGTGTGTGTGTGTGTGTGTGTGTGTGTGTGTGTGCGTGTGTGTGTGTGTGTGTGTGTGTGGGGGGGGGGGTTCTGGTGCAATGGGCGCGCCTCGACAAACAGATGATTGCTTCCCATGGGCGTAAGTCCCCAAGTGCAAAAGCTCCATCCTACGTCTCAAATGTCCTCTCTGGCTGCAGGGCCCGAAGCATAGAGGACACAATAACACGGCCTTCTTTCTAGAGAACGTGGGGATCGAGCAGGAGACGGTCCGTCTCACCGGGACAATACGATGAATTTCACTCAAGCTTCGTTCAAACAGTAATGCACAGGCCCTGTGCACATTCTCCATATATATAGGTTTCTGACAGTCCTGTCATTTTGAGCAGATGCTTTGTGTGTGAGCTGGGCGCTTAACAGTCAGGATCCATAACCTCAGGCCAATCTCTTCTGCTGACATGAAATTTTATTAAGGAAAGGAAAGGTTTAACTCTTACAGGAGATATCTTTTAATAGTGTTTTATGGCACAGACGGCTGTGGTTCGTTTGACACAGCAAATATCCAATTATATTTCCATCTCATCCAGCATCATCTGCCCGCCATTTTATGACTTACGGCTCCGAGGAGGGCGGGCATAAGGGGAGCTGTCAACTGAAAAATGGCCCGCAATAAAACAGATCTATATTTCGCTATCTCAGGCATCTGACCCCATGCCGTCAGGATGTGATAGTGATGAACAAAGGAAAGGCACTGGATAGGCTACCTAACACACACACACACACACACACACACACACACACACTCACAAACACAAACACACACACACACACTCACAAACACACACACACACACATACACACACACACACTCACCCCCACCCCCCAGAAAACATTTCTGTAAATGGTATTGTATTTCTTATTGTGTGCAAGCATATCAGGTAGGTTAAATATGAGTGTTATTTCCTAACTTGATCTGGGGTTTTCCTTTCCGGTGTTTGAGACCTGAAATATACCTTTGTTTTGTTCAGATTCTACCTGTGTGGCAAACGTCACGAGCAGATTTGAACTCGTCCTTTCCTGTTGTGTCTGACTTTTCATAGCAAACATTAAATTGCATAGACTTTACACTTTTAAGGCTTCAATGAAAACCCTATTTTTATATTTTATTTTTAGATCTTTTTCTGTCCAAATTTTTACTAGTGACACTGAACAATCGAAATTGGACACCAGTATTGAATTAAAACGCTAAGGCAACTGCAAAACAGCTTTACAATGGAATCCTATGAGGCAAGCACCTGCATCGAAGTAAACTGCTTGTTTTCACCACTGCCAGGCTCATAATGTTATAATAAGTGTGTGTGCATTGTATGGCAACATGGAAAAGGATCCCTACAGAGACACATCTGCATCTGTTTACCTCAAAAACTGTAAAGAAAACGTCTACAATCAGTGGTCATCTTTCTCTAGGTCCACTGTCTGAGACAGCACCCCAGGCAGGTCCTGTAGTCGATTATCGCGGTGGGGGGGCTGTTTTCTAACGTTTACTAAAGGGCAAGTAATCGACGACTACAGGCACTGAACAGTTTGCTACGTCAGAGCCCAGAAGAAGAGAAGAGCTAAAACACTGACGGTAATAAGCAATCATTTTCTATCCCCAAAGTTTTCTTTTAAGTAGCATTTGACGGAAATGCTTGATAATCTGTTCGCACTAATCCATCCTTCTGCCAGTTGGTCAGGCAGGCTGGCAGGCAGGCAGGCAGGCAGGGAAACGTTCTGAAAAATTATTCTCTATTGTTCTGTTTGTGTGCCTCGGCCTGGCGCCGCCTTGGCTCTGAGTAGAGGCCCTAGTAGGACACATTACCAAACCGTGCCAAACAGGGGCCACGGGAGTTATATAGGCATTTATTTTCGGTTAATTATCAATTCCACCCCGGATGCTGCTAATGATGCTACTCCATCATTTTGAAATGTATGAATGACATGAATGAATGATGAATGCAGAACAATTGAGTCTTAAAGATATATTATTTTCTGTAAAATCACAAGCAGTCTGATTTCCCCTGTTACCCCCGCGGACCAGTGCTTTAGTCATTACTCCACGGACGGAATCCTGCTGTCAAAACAGAGATTATCATCATGGAGTTTGATGTAGGATGAGGGGAGACAGGAGGAAATGAGAAAAAAAAAAAAAAAACATCGATTGTGAAACTTTGTTTCGTGTTGCTGCCCTCTGAGTGAGATAAGCCTGATGGAAATTTAGGTTCAAAAGCTCTTCCAATTTGATCCGGTGCGGGTTGGTGGTGAAATAATGAATGCAGATCTCCTCCCTGCCTGACTCACCCTTTAAACGGGGAAAGCCCTACGTGCGTGGGTGGTGCCTGATGGAGATCAAGAGAGGCATTTCTCAGCTTTCTCGGTCAATTATGCTTTGACACAAAAAAAAGTTAATTGTAAAGTTGTATGGAAACATCTTACTTGTCTTCCAGTTCCAGTATGATCTGAAACACTCACATTCAATGTAGTAGAGAGAGAGAGGGGTGGAGAGAAAGAGAGAGAGGGATGGGGAGAGAGAGAGATGGAGGGAGAGATAGCCTTGATGGACATGCACTGGCTGGGCTGGGAAAGCTTCATGATATCGGGAGTTAATTCCACAGGAAGTCAGTGTGACAGTGTGCATTTATCAAGTCTCTCTCACACACACACACACACACACACACACACACACACTCATTGTGTGGAGCAGCCCGAGTCTCTCTCTCTCTCACACACTCACACACTCATCGTGTGGAGCAGCCCGAGTCTCTGGTCAGACAGAGAGGTCCATTAACTTAATGGCCAAGCTGGTTCTGAGGAAGAAACTACCAGAAATAGCTGATAAAGTGTGCTGTGTGACGGAGCACGGAGCACGGAGCAGGGGGCAGGGACACTAACCTTTCGGCTGCTTCTGCACTGGTCTGTGATGACCACTCTCACATCTGCAGCTTCCTGGGCTCTGAGAGGGTTGCCCTTTTACTCGCCACTCTGCCCCCCCCCCCAAAAAACAATAAAGCACTGCCCCCCTCCATTCACCAGCAAACAGCCGTCAGATGCCAACCCCCCCCCCCCCCCCCCCACATACACCTCCACCCCCACACAGACACAGACACACACACACACAGAGAGACACACACACACACACACACACACACACACACACACTCACACTCACTCACACAAACACACGCACACACACACACACACACTCACACTCACTCACACACTCACACAAACACACGCACACACACACACACACACTCCTGACGTCATGGCCCAAGTAGCCCTTCCTCTGGAGATATAACATAATAACACACTGGACATGAATGCTTTCAGATTGAGTGGCGCATTGGCTCTACTTTAGTCACGCCAGTGGAAATGAATTACCTCTGACTGCTTTCTCCAGTTCTGGGCAGAAGTGGAGATTAGGATGTCGGGAGATCACGTAGCCTTCAATCAGGATTCAGAGGAACTTGCATTCAGAGGAGTAGCATTGTATTTAACTCTAACATATGTTAAGCTGATGGCATTTCATTTAGTTGATTTAATTCACAATGCACAGTGTGTGTGTGTGAGCTGACACCTATTTCTGTTTCATTTCACCAATTTGACCTATGATAAATCAACACACACACACACACACACACACAAACCTACACACATACACACAGACACTCTGTTTAGTGTTGCCGTGAGAACAGGCTTTTGTTTAGTGTTGCCGTGGCATTAATGAATGCAATGTAACTTTTGCTTTTGTTGTATTGTACCTTTCATTCACTGAAGCCCTCTACAACTGTCGTATTTTTATAGTCGACTCATTTGTCCTCATTGAAGCAAGATTTGAATCCAAGTCGACGTTATCTCTCCTAAGTTGTTGAAAAATGTTGCTTACTCTAATGAGCTCCTCGGATGTAAATGACTAATTTCATTTTGTAGCCTCGCAAACTCTCCCTAGTGCTCTTCTTTAAGAAGTGCCGTGAAAAGCTTCTAGGGAAAAAAATGGCTTCATTATTCTGAAAACGATCTGCAATTAACGGCACATGTAAATCAAAGGTAATGACGGTCTACAAGATGCTGAATCATTCGCAATAATTACCATTGGCAAGACATTTGACTGAAACTGCAGGCCCAGATGTAATTATCTGTATTTCACTGCCGGTATTGTCCCATCGGAAGAAAACGGTGCCTATTGGCTCTCCATAAAGTTGCTGATGATGTGTAATTACTGAATCATCTTTAGTGTCTGCCCTGGCTGCTTCCAGAGGAACTACAGCCCCACAATTCCTCGCTCCGCTGCCTTCACAGCAATTGCAGCTGTGAAATGAGACCTAAATTGCAGTTAGCATTCAAAGTTGATAACTCCCAAAGTCATGCTTGCCTCCGGTCTATAGAGGGGCGATTTCATAAATCTGCCGGAATGAGGTTGTTTTAAAGTGTTTTATCACAGGCCAACAGGCTGAATTTCACAGGCCAGCAAGCCTCTCCTCCTGGCCCTTAAAGGTGAAGTCCGTAATTCTAATCCCATAAACCTTTAGTCAAATTTAGGAAAACTACTCCTCATCTCACGGAGTAGCTCTAGCTGTCCAATCAGTGTTTGCACTTAAAAAAAAAACTCCAACAACACAGTCCTGGCTCTGTGGTCAGTGGCTTGGACCGAGACATAAACAATCTGTTGAGCTCAAATATCAACAACCTTTTGAAAAAAACGAAAACGAAAATTGCGGACTATATCATTAAATAACACAAAAATGCAAAGCATTTGGTAATGTATGGCACCACATTTCACTACAATTTTAACAAAATGCTGATTAAGGTCCGTATATGAATAACACTGATTAAGGTTCGTACATGAATAACACTGATTAAGGTCCGTATATGAATAACACTGATTAAGGTCCATACATATAAAACACTGATTAGGGTCCGTATATGAATAACACTGATTAAGGTCCATATATATAAAACACTGATTAAGGTCCGTATATGAATAACACTGATTAAGGTCCGTAAATGAATAACACTGATTAAGGTCCGTATATGAATAACACTGATTAAGGTCCATATATATAAAACACTGATTAAGGTCCGTATATGAATAACACTGATTAAGGTCCGTAAATGAATAACACTGATTAAGGTCCGTATATGAAAAACACTGATTAGGGTCCGTATATGAAAAACACTGATTAGGGTCCGTATATGAATAACACTGATTAAGGTCCATACATATAAAACACTGATTAAGGTCCGTATATGAAAAACACTGATTAGGGTCCGTATATGAAAAAGTTCTATCTAGCTACTCAAGACTTCACTGACCACAGAAGACACGCCTCTACCCGTGTTCATATGTTCAATATTGCATACAGCGCTGGGTATAAAGAGTGGGTTTACAGCGCTGGGTATAAAGAGTGGGTTTCTACTGATTTAGCATAGGAATGAACAGGAAGCTGACTGGGGTTACAGCAGCATACCTATTCTCAGCACTGAAGCTTTTCAAAGGTCTGGGGTCTGTGTGTGATTTATGACAGCTGGAGAAGAATGACACACATGAATTGTGAAATGACACACTAGCATCAAACAACCATTTTCACAATAATGTGGATAGACTGAGAGAGTTCTTTTTTCTACCAGCTGAATTCTCCGTCTAATGCGATTTGTTCATCCTGGTCTTGTTGTTGTCTTGCATATGAACCAAAGGATAAGCAGCGTTTTATGTCAGAAAAATACAAAGGGCAATATAGTAATATGTGAGTGATTTGTCTTTGTCTTGAAGAAGGAGCTTTCAAATTTCACAGTTCTTCGTCAGCTCGCACATTTAGAGAAGATAAAATTCCACTTCCTTCCCCCAAACATATATTGAATCAAAGAGTTCAGGAGTCAATGAATTCTGATTGGATCAGAACACTCAACACCTGGGGAAGCCAAGATAAGACTCTTATCTTCCTCACGAACCCAGCCGACTGTTTTCACTTTATTTCACGTTGGCCCTCATCCCCTGGAAGAGGAGGAGGAAGAGGAAGGGAGAGGAGGAACACTCTGTTTGGGTCCATAATTGCTTTTGATTATAACATCCACAGACTGTTGGAGAATAGAGACTTTCACTGCCATGATTATAACATCAACAGACTGTTGGAGAATAGACACTTTCTCAAAAACACGTCATACCAATAGCTCCCATTTATGACTAATATGTTCTGATAAACCATTGAAACCATAATTATATTATTCAATGTGTGGTATTTGTTGCTTGGTAATAGTGTAATTATCTCAATCTTAAGATGAGATAACACAATTATAAAGCATTCAAAGAAACAAGCGGATACCATCCATGGAACCATCATCTGGAACAATGTTTTGATATTATTTTTCATTTTTAGTGTTTTTCTTTTTATAATCAAATGTTTCTCTTTAGGGCACGTGCTAATGAGCTGGAGATCTTAATGAGTAATTAGTGGCATTGATTAAATAAATGGATGAGTGTTTTTGCATGGCCGGTCTCTCTCACACACAGCAGTGCCCCCCAATGCCTCCGCGGTCTGGTCTCTCAGTCTCTTAAGGTCCTCAAACAAACCCAAACCCAAACCCAAACCCAAACCCAAACCCAAACCCAAACCCGGATGATTGGGTCCACACCTTCCCACTTGAGCACACGGCTCCACCGGTCCAAGGCAGGAACCAACATTGTTATGGCACCGTGGGCATTTTGGCAGGGGCTCTGGAGCTCTGGAGCGCTGTGCGTTCTGGGCCGAAATTAGGCCTTGCATCAGCGTCGCTCGCTGCACAATGCTGAGTAATTGCTCATTTGGTGTGTTTGTGCCCATGCGAGTGCGTGGCCACTTGCCAGAGTGTGTCATTTGTTCTCATCAAGCATTCTTGTTGAACCGTGTGAACGAGGGACATCATGCTGAGGGAGGAGTCATCATTTCATCTGAAATCGCTTTGGAAAATGAGTCTCTTTACCCAAGAAATGACCACCACTGTAAGATGCATACTAGTGTTGATGGTACAGACATACTGTGTGGTATAGTATTAAGTCATTTAACGGTGCAGAATACTATGGTACAGACATATTGTGTTGTATAGTATTAAGTCATTTAACGGTGCAGAATACTATGGTACAGACATATTGTGTGGTATAGTTGATGGAGATAATTTCCAAACACTGTTAATGACTTAAGAATATAATAATCAAGTGCTTTGTATTATTAATTACCTTATATGAATCATGTGCTTGTGAAAGCAGGAACATGGCTTTTCTGTGTGCGTGTGTAACTTAGATTATTAGGTGCCACTTAGTCTGCATATGTACAAGAGCATGTTTAGACCAGAAGTGATAAGAAGGGTCGAACTGTGCTTCTTCCGACCTGGCAAAACTTCCATCCTTGCCTCGGACGTCAGAAATCCACCACGTGGTTATCTGTGCTGAACGCTCAACTTCTGTCTATATAAACCTTGTGCGATGTGTTTATCATGGCTTCACTTTCAGCCTTGTGCTGGGAGTGAGCCCGATTGCAATTGTTGTTTGTCTAATAAATATACTTATATGCAGCTCCGGAGTCCTGAGGTAACTAGGGTGAATTTTCACCTATCAATAGTACTAAGCCATTTAACGGTGCGGAACACTATGGTAGAGACATACTGTGTGGTATAGTACTAAGCCATTTAACGGTGCAGAACACTATGGTAGAGACATACTGTGTGGTATAGTACTAAGCCATTTAACGGTGCAGAACACTATGGTAGAGACATACTGTGTGGTATAGTACTAAGCCATTTAACGGTGCAGAACACTATGGTAGAGACATACTGTGTGGTATAGTACTAAGCCATTTAACGGTGCAGAACACTATGGTAGAGACATACTGTGTGGTATAGTACTAAGCCATTTAACGGTGCAGAACACTATGGTAGAGACATACTGTGTGGTATAGTACTAAGCCATTTAACGGTGCAGAACACTATGGTAGAGACATACTGTGTGGTATAGTACTAAGCCATTTAACGGTGCAGAACACTATGGTAGAGACATACTGTGTGGTATAGTACTAAGCCATTTAACGGTGCAGAACACTATGGTAGAGACATACTGTGTGGTATAGTACTAAGCCATTTAATGGTGCAGAACACTATGGTAGAGACATACTGTGTGGTATAGTACTAAGCCATTTAATGGTGCAGAACACTATGGTAGAGACATACTGTGTGGTATAGTACTAAGCCATTTAATGGTGCAGAACACTATGGTAGAGACATACTGTGTGGTATAGTACTAAGCCATTTAATGGTGCAGAACACTATGGTAGAGACATACTGTGTGGAATAGTACTAAGCCATTTAACGGTGCAGAACACTATGGTAGAGACATATTGTGTGGTATAGTACTAAGCCATTTAACGGTGCAGAACACTATGGTAGAGACATACTGTGTGGTATAGTACTAAGCCATTTAACGGTGCAGAACACTATGGTAGAGACATACTGTGTGGTATAGTACTAAGCCATTTAACGGTGCAGAACACTATGCTTAGTTTGTTCACATGAATCCAGCCATTACTGGGCCTGTGTGAGGCCATATGCCTCTTCATCCATCATCTTTTGGTCTCACCCGTCTCAGGAATAAAATAAAAGCAAAATTGTTTTTGGTGATGATGTTGTTCCTCCACATAGTTTTATGGTCTGAAATAAATGAGAATGCTATATTCTGTCCTGCGTTTTTAATATCCCAATATTGCCTAATAGTATTTCTAGGTGTTGAATATAAATGAAAGTAGTGCATCTCACGGATGCACACCAGGCAAAAGGGGTCCTTACATCAGGCTTATGATGTTATATTTATAAACCAACACACACGCCCCCCAGATGGGATTGCAAACAACAAAAGTAAATGAGGACTATAGGTTTCAGGCAATACACATATTGTCTTTCTTTATTAAGATGAAATTGACAATAACATATTTTATTGTCACTTTAAGATATTTTGTTCAGACTACCTTCTTATATTTGGACCTCCTCCCGGGATGTTAAATGGGAAGACCCTTTGTATGGTTGGGACGGAGCTGAAGTGATGTGAACCTGATGCTACAAAAGGATGTCTGTTAAATGTTGCTCTACACAAAATGGAGCTGTGTCTTTGTGTCCTAGAATTCTCTACACAAAATGGAGCTGTGTCTTTGTGTTCTAGAGTTCTCTACACAAAATGGAGCTGTGTCTTTGTGTTCTAGAGTTCTCTACACAAAATGGAGCTGTGTCTTTGTGTCCCAGAGTTCTCTACACAAAATGGAGCTGTGTCTTGGTAGAGTACATGGGTGCAATAAGCTATGCTATACTTTAAGGAATGACCAGATGAGATGCTAAACTTACATCTAAAACAGGACAGTATGCTGCATATTAGTGTTAATACAGGCGGTTTGTGTCTTAAACAACTTTCTTAGAATAAACCA
>NC_045165.1:1402112-1407112 GCF_900700415.2 Clupea harengus
GATGACTTCAAAATGGACATCAAACCATGTGCCGAGTCAGTGGAGGTTGGAGAGGAGAGATGCTGACAGAGTTTTGTTTTGTGTGCTACTGACTGACTGTGCCAGTGACTCAGAAGTAGTTGCCTGTGTCTAAGTAAGCCTAGTCTCCTCAGAAGTAGGTGCCTGTGTCTAAGCAAGCCTAGTCTCCTCAGGAACTTGGAAGAGAAACACTTGAAGAAAGTCAGTTAAGTGCTGGGGGGGGGGGGGGGGGGGGGGGGGGGGGGTGTCTGAATGGGGTGTGTTCACTTCGTGGAGACTCATGCATCCCCAGTCCATGCCCAACATACGTCACGTTTGACGCAAACGGGGGTGTGAACGTCTCCCGCAGGTCCCTGTGATGCGCTCCTGTCAATCATGCTACGTAAGAACCTCTGTCTCTCTCTTTTTTTCCCTCCCTCTCTCTCTCTCTGCTCCCTCTTTCTATCAGTCCTTCAGTCTATCTCTCCATTTCCTCCCTCCCTCTCTCCCTTTCCCTCTCTCCCTCTTTCCTTCCACCCCCGTCTCTGTCCCTCTCTCTCCCTCCCTCCATCCCCCCCGTTCTCTCTCTCTCTCTCTAACTTCACCGCCCCTCGTTCTCTCTCCCTCCCCCCTCCCTCCATCCCCCCTCGCTCTCTCTCCCTCCCTCCCCCCCCCCTCTCTCTGTCTCTCCCTCCCTCTCTCTCTCTCTCTCTCTCCCTCCCTCCATCCCCCCCCTCGTTCTTTCTCTCTCTCCCTGGTCCTCTCTCAGCTGTGAAAGGGGAGGCGGGGTTTGGCCCAGGGGGAGGGGTGTGCCTATAAGAGGGACGAGCAACAGCATCAACTGAGTTGTGCTAATCAGAGACTGGAGCTTCAGGACACTACAGACGCCTTCGGACACAGCCACAGCCACAGACACAGCCACAGCCACAGCCACAGACACGGCCACAGACACAGACACAGCCACGCACCTGCCTGCCTGCCTGCTTGCCGTTAGGACCGGGATCCACGCCAGCTGTCCCAGCAGCAGACCCAGGTGAGCAAGGGCCAGAGCCACAGCAGCACAGGACTCCCCACAGCCCAGGCAGCGCCCATGAGGTTTGGTCCCAAGCTTATATGAGTGCATCTTTCTTTGTCTTTCTCTATGTATGTCTGTTCTTTTGCTTTCTCTCTTTTGCTCTCTCTCTCTCTCTCTCTCTATCTCTCTCTTTCTTTCTGTCTCTTTTGCTCTCTCTCTCTCTTTCTTTCTGTCTCTTTTGCTCTCTCTCTATCTCTCTCTTTCTTTCTCTCTCTTTTGCTCTCTCTCTTTTGCTCTCTCTCTCTCTCTTTCTCTCTCTCTCTCTCTCTATCTCTCTCTTTCTTTGTATCATGTCTAGATTGTAAACGCTGAGTGCTATCCTCTCCGTGTGTTCCTCTTCGTGTGGTTAGGGTTTGTTTTCAGCATGATTGCAGCACCAGCCAGAGAAACCACATGGCAAATGTTACTTTTGTTTGTTTCAGCCTGAGAAGTTTTTAAAGGCTTATTGTAATGGCAGAGTTTTCTGGTCAGTGTTTTGCGCTTGAGGCAAGCAGAGTGAAATCACCCTCTACCGTCTCAGCTTAACATGTTGGTTTTTCACGTGAAACAGATCTGCAGGCATTTTTTTAGTGGCAGGAACAGAATTCAGTCACATCACTGCCCTTATCATCTGATGATGATCAGAATCTCCATCCAGAGGGGACGAGACTGAAAACGGTTTCAGGTACGCAGTGTGTTAAACTGCAGAGGGGGATGTTAAATGACGAGCATTCATGAGTTTGGATTCCCTATCCATTCACTTCTACATAATTGTCTCCACCCATTAAATGGTCATTTAGAACCGAGAGAAGATTAAAAGTCTAATTTTATGTTGGCGCATTTTCAAAGCTGTGAATTCATCAGACACATTTTCATTCGTAGTCTTTCACCAGTTTAATTCAAAGACTGATTTCCCATTGTGAGCAGTGGCTTAGTTCATACCTGATTTATTTTCTTTTGTAACGGTTGCGCTTCAGGCAACTCAAGGGGATTAGAGCACCAGGAGCAGATTAGAAGTCAAGCTGTAATTTTTAAACAGCAAATTCTGTTATCAATGCGGTTGAACGGACCGTAATTGTGGTGGGATTATTTTATCCTCATTCTTCTAGTTTTCTTCAGAAATGAGAACATGTTTTCTTGTTGAAATATATTTAATATTAGTTATCTTTATGAAAGCATTGTTTAGCTGGTGTGCAATGGGGAGTGAACAAAAAGTGTTTGGGGAATATTAATCAGATTCTGTGGGAATATTAGTCAGATTCAGTGGGAATTTGACTCAGATTCAGTGGGAATATTAATCAGATTCAGTGGGAATATTAATCAGATTCAGTGGGAATTTGACTCAGATTCAGTGGGAATATTACTCAGGCTCAGTGGGAATATTAATCAGATTCAGTGGGAATATTACTCAGATTCAGTGGGAATTACACAGCATGGAGAGATCATCCCTACCGAGTCACGATTCTTTTGGAAGCTGTGAAGAGAAATGTTGATGAGTTGCTGGTTAAAGATAAAATCGAGGAAAGGACTGTTGATCTGTGCATCATGCTAAAGACGGATTTTCCTCGGGATTAAAAATGGAAATATGATAGAGTCTCCTGATAGAACAGCCTGAAGACATCATACTGTTTTTCTTATCTTTCTTATAAAAATAGAAAAGCTTGTAAAAATGAAGTCACCAATTATCTTTCTAACGAAGACATTAGGCGTTACAGTAGATGGTGTGGTGTGATGCGATGCATTCACTGATGCGGTTCCCTTAGCTCTTTAAAAACTTACATTCAGGTCTTTCTTGGAGGCAATATAGTTTGATGCAGTGAATCGCCCCGTCCAGCACCACTGTGTTCTCTCTGGGTGTGTGTGAAGGACAAAGACTTCTCCCGGTACGTGGACACAGGTAGCCTATAGGACCAGAGTATTTCTCTGAGGCAGGGGGAGGTCAAGAGGCAATCCTGACTGCAGCAGGAAGGCAGAGAGGAATACCCAGGGCTTTGTGGATTAGGGTTTTTTTTCCTTTCTTTTCTTAGCTACTGGTAAAAACATCCTGTGTGAGGTGGCTGTGTCTGGTGGTTGGTCTGACATCGATCAATCGTGCCTTTGGCTTTCTTCCTTCTCTGTAAAGACATTAAAGATTATTTTTAACATAGGAAAATTAGACGACAAAGGATTTTATGATATCAGGATTTGATTATCAAGACAGACCTAAGAGTACTGAACAAAGACAAAACAGGCTTAATGTCGGTAAGATTTATCAGTTTAACAGACAGGTCAGTAACTCCACTTAATGTCGCTAAGATTGATCAGTTTAACAGACAAGTCAGTAACTCCATTTTCCATCTTTTTCAATGTAGTGTTCTTCAAGCTGTAGGGCTCATAGTTCCAAAGTTTTCCCAATGACCTTGATAGTCTGTCTAGGAATCTGTTCCTATATGACGCACTCTTGATAATGACTTGTTCTTTGTTGAAGCTGATCATTTAAGATAAAAGATCAAAGCCAAACAGGAAGCCATCACAGGTCCGTGGCTTCGGCCTCATGATGGGTCTTTATTCATTGAAATACCCTTGCCCCCAAACCAGAAGTTCAATCCAACAGTGATCAAAAAAGAAATCATTTATCCATCTCATGTGTATCACAACCATGAAACCAACCTAATGCCTTTCTGATTAGATAATCTATCGCCATGTCACGGGTGTCAAAGCGAATCCCGTCCAGCTCTCTGCATTGCAGTGTGGTGAATTGTCTCTCTCTCTCTCCTCTGTCTCTCTCTCTCTCCTTCTTTCTTGCTCTCTGTCTCTCTCTCTCTCCTTCTTTCTTGCTCTCTCTCTCCCTCTCCTTCTTTCTTGCTCTCTCTCCTTTTTTCTTGCTATCTCTGTCTCTCTCTCTCCTTCTCCTTCTTTCTTGCTCTCTCTCCTTCTTTCTTGCTCTCTCTGTCTCTCTCTCTCCTTCTTTCTTGCTATCTCTGTCTCTCTCTTTCTCCTTCTTTCTTGCTCTCTGTCTCTCTCTCTCTCCTTCTTTCTTGCTCTCTCTCTCCTTTTCTTTCTTGCTCTCTCTCCTTTCTTGCTCTCTGTCTCTCTCTCTCTCTTCTCCTTCTTTCTTGCTCTCTCTCCTTCTTTCTTGCTCTCTCTGTCTCTCTTTCTCTCCTTCTTTCTTGCTCTCTCTGTCTCTCTCTCCTTCTTTCTTGCTATCTCTGTCTCTCTCTCTCTCCTTCTTTCTTGCTCTCTCTCTGTCTCCCTCTTTCTGTCTCTCCTTACTTTGCTCTCTCTCTCTCTCTCTCTCTCTCTCTTTTGCTGATGATTCATGAAGAAAATAAGAAAGATGAAAAAGATGCTCAAACCAACACATGGGTTTCATGCAGAACTCAAAATAGGCAAACTTTCCCCATCCAACGGCATGATGTGGATATCAGGCTTTACTGCATTAAAAGCCTGTACCTTAGTCGTGACTTACCCCATCCATGACGCGGGTATTTGAGGGGGGGGGGGGGGGGGGGTTAATCCACCCTACTGCTTATGTGTCTGTGTGTGGCGCTCCGTAACCTTCGTGAGGTGCCGCGCTGCCCCTCCACCCTCGCCCCCCGTTTGATGGGCTTGCATCTGGGCAGCGTCCAGCAGGAGACCCCTGGCTGTGAGCTCACCGTCTGGGCGTGGTGTCTGGAACCTCTCCTGGGTCCAATCTGCCCGTCCGCAGCACCTGGAGGAAAGGAAAGTTGTCGTTTTTTTCCTCCTCTCACACACCATGAGGGGAGGCAGGCTCTCATAATGATCGTTGTTGACTGGGCTTAATTATAGGCAATACGGGAGTTTTTTTAATGTCCCTTACGGAATCAATTACTGCTTGTTAGGTTCCCAAGGTCAATTTGGACTTGGTGATGGTGTGAATGGATCTGTTTAATTGATTCTTGCTCTGATGTCAATCGTCATGAAGCTAATGTAAATAGAAGTTCCACAT
>NC_045165.1:1412112-1433540 GCF_900700415.2 Clupea harengus
CATGTTGGGTGGGTCTCTTGATTGATTACAGAATGACTGTAAAGCTGAAGCTGACATTTCAAAAGCTATTAAACCTCCTGACACTGACACATAAAACCCCTCCGATTAACCAGCCCCTCTGTGGGATTAAATCACTCACACTCTCCAGATATGCAACATGGTAAGATGACAGAAATGCGCTAAAAGAAAGAAAAGATCCAATGCATCCGACGTGGTCAATCACTGAACTCTATCACTATATGATGGGGGCGACAGTGGTACAGGAGGTAGAGAAGTCGTTTAGTAATCAGAAGGTTTCTAGTTCGATTCCCTGTCGAAGCGTCCTTGAGCAAGACACTGAACCCCTAATTGCTCCTGATGTGCAGTGTGCCATCAGTGTAAATGTAAAATGTGTATACATTGTAAGTCGCACATATGTAAGTCGCTTTGGATAAAAGCGTCTGCTAAATGACTAAATGTAAATGAAACATGTGGGAGAGAAACAAACAAAGGTGAGCACTGACATCCTCTGTCTTTCCATCTGCTCACCTATTCATGCCTCCTGCAGGTGTGTTTGCTGGAGTGCCACAGCCACAGAAACATCTCTCCTGGGCTCAGCTGGGAGGTGTGCCGCAAAGTCGTGGAGAAGCCGCAGTTACCCTCCCAGTCCCTGGGGGGCGCCATGCTGAAACGCTCCGAGGAGGACGTGCCTGAACAGGGGGATGGTGGTGGACTGGTGTATTCTGAAGCCCTGCAGAGGTTTGACCACATGGCCAGGGCTCTGGGTCTTGATCAACAGGACGTGCAGAGCCGGACGACCCAGCTGGAGTCCGAGACCGTGGAGGGGAACCAGGAGGATGAGGAGGGTGAGGAGGAGGTGGAGGGCGAGGAGGTGGACAGGGACCGGGACGGGGGGGCCGCCGCCATAAACCTGACCAAGCGCTTCGGGGGCTTCCTGAAGGGCAAGTATGGCTACAAGAAGCTGGTGAACCCGGGGAGGTCCTACCAGAAGCGCTACGGCGGCTTCATAGGCGTCCGCAAATCTGCCCGAAAGTGGAACAACCAGAAACGTTTCACCGAGTTCCTGAAGCAGTACCTGGGCATGAGCACACGCGCCAGCGAGTATAACAGCGTCTCCGCCGATCTCACCCAACAAAATGAGGTTTAAGGCCTTTTCATGCTCATACCTGTCCAATCACTGTAAACAACAAAACAAACAAACAAACAAACAAATCCTTTTGTTCAATCCACATTGCAGTTCTCACTTCAGTTCACTCTGTGAACTTCACACCTACACAAGCATCTGTCCACAGTGTTTGTCTTAAACATCCCCTCTTGCTTCTCACACATAGTCAACCTTTTTATGGGGGAAAAAAAAAAAAAACCACAGTCTGTTCCTCAGACCAAAACAGGATTAAGATTAAATCTGGCTAATAGTTGATATAACATATTGCTTGATTTGTTAACTCGACTATGTCCCGGAAGGCAAGAAGCATCTCAGTTGGAAAACATTTAATTACTAAATACAAATCTCTGAGACTTTTCACAGAGGACTCCCTGAAAATCAAAGAAAAAAACCCACCCTGCGAAGATAAATTAAAATAGTTTGATGAAAGGAATGGAAGAAGGTTCTTCTATGTCTAAGTTTGATAGGCCTATAGCCCAGAGGGATACTCGATAACGATCTGCCCACGCTGTTGACTAGTATTCAACAGGGCCCTTTACAACACTGCCATCTTGTGGCTGAATTGTGAAATTGTCTGAATGACAAACCTGTAATGCATAACTTGTGAAAGTCCTGATATTGGATTCATTGGTTGGAGTATCAAAATATTTTAATTAATCACAAAAATCAGAGATTTCGTAAAACAAAACCTGTAGAGTTCAGGCTCACAGAAAACACTGAATATATTTCATATGCCAGATCTTCTACCACGTGCCAAACGAAGGAAATTATCCATTCCTCCTGATGAGATATCTATGGTTTTAGCCATTCCTCCTGATGAGATATCTATGGTTTTCTCCAAGGCTTGTGTCACTACATAGAAATCTAATGAGCTGTGTTTGTGTATATGAAACAAACTGTACGTATGTAAAGTGTTTTATGAATGTTTATTTTGATCATTTCTTTCTCTGTTGTGTGAAATCATTTAATTGCTCAGAATAACACCTTGTAAATAGGAACCAAATTGAACATACCAATAAAATAGTTTACTATTTCCTTTGTGGCTTGTCATGCAGCAAATGATTGTGTCTCGAGGTGTTTTGTTTGTCACTGGTCTTCATGCTCTCTCTTTCTCTTGTGGTGGAAATGAAACAGATGTGATTACTTATTTCATTATTAATTCATTCATTATCTTTAATTGTTTAAGGTGGACTAAGATAATGGCTTTCAGTGAAGTGTATTAATTAAAGTGTTAGAATGCTAGGCTAGTTTTGTCCTTACATGTTGACATCTTATCATATCTAGAAAGCAAAGGTAATTATTTTCACATTTTAGATTTTTTATTTTTATTTCAGCAAATACCAATTCTGAATCACCGAGCCAATCGTAGCTCAAAGAAATACAAAACAACAAGCTTGATTTTATATATATTTTTATAAAATGTAATAAAACTTAAAAATTACAAAAATGTTTCAGATTACACAAAGAAGTTCATGATCAGGAGTTCCTTTTCTTCTTTTATGCGTTATAGAACATACATAAACACACGATACTCGTGGACGTTAGGTCTCGTTTGCATGGGCAGTTAGTTGAGAGAGGGAATAAGAGGTTCGGTACTTAAGTAGAGAGTGTAAACACAAACCTTTTCATTAACAGGTATCCGATTTACGCACAATACACTCAATAAGACATTCATGTCGTCTGTGGTACAAGAAGATCTTTAAAAGTCAGTCTTGTTCCTTGGGACCTTTTGACGAAATGTTGAGGGAGGTTGAGGTCTCCCGTTCACACATATGATCATCCTTCCGTTTAATTACAAGACAAGTATATCAAAAAAGCTCCACAAGAGTGGCCTTACAGTGCAACAGCACCATAGCATAGCAAAACAAGGAGCCACACCAAATGCACACGTTGGCTCATAGGGTGGCGAAGGAATAGAAGGAGTCAAATTACAATGTCAACGTGGCCTGTTGCTCTACCAGAACCATACGTGATGAGAGAGATCTAATCTTTACATCCATACGTGATGAGAGAGATCTAATCTTTACATCTTTTTGTCTCACAGACAACCCATGGCAATCAATATAGGAGCACAATGATTAGGACATAACAGCAGAAGAAATACTAGTTACAGAGAAAACAACAACAACATAAACCAATCTTATTATTACATAAAACGTCTCTTTTTGAAGAGAAAAGGAAAAAGTGATGGAAGCCCGTGGAGCACCGCCACAGATCTGGATGGCTCGTACACCAGTGGACCCAGCGGACCGTCCAAGCCAGCGCTGGGCCACAGATCTGGATGGCTCGTACACCAGTGGACCCAGCGGACCGTCCGAGCCAGCGCTGGGCCACAAACTGCTATTCTCAAAAGCTGCCGTCATGTTTTTTTGTTTTGTTTCGTTTGTTTTTGTTTTTAAACTCCTCCACTTCCTTTACTGCAGCTCTGTCTCACGCCTGCACCACACTGGTGTCTTACTGCAGCCCTGTCTTACTGCAGCCCTGTCTTACTGCAGCCCTGTCTCACATCTATCTGTCTTACTGCAGCCCTGTCTTACTGCAGCCCTGTCTCACATCTATCTGTCTTACTGCAGCCCTGTCTTACTGCAGCCCTGTCTCACATCTATCTGTCTTACTGCAGCCCTGTCTTACTGCAGCCCTGTCTTACGCCTGTTGTCTTACTGCAGCCCTGTCTTACTGCAGCCCTGTCTTACTGCAGCCCTGTCTTACTGCAGCCCTGTCTTACGCCTGTTGTCTTACTGCAGCCCTGTCTTACTGCAGCCCTGTCTTACTGCAGCCCTGTCTCACGCCTATCTGTCTTACTGCAGCCCTGTCTTACGCCTATCTGTCTTACTGCAGCCCTGTCTTACGCCTATCTGTCTTACTGCAGCCCTGTCTTACGCCTATCTGTCTTACTGCAGCCCTGTCTTACGCCTATCTGTCTTACTGCAGCCCTGTCTTACGCCTGCACCACACTGCTGTCTTACTGCAGCCAGAAACTACCATCCTCCTCCCCACCCGAACACACACACACACACACACACACCCACCCAAACACACACACACACTCACACACACACACACACACACACAGCTTAAGGGAGAGCAGGGTGACCCAGGTAAAACCATAGCCCCTTTTTTCGTAGGTGGCTATATTTTTTAGGCTGCCCATAGTCACAAGTCGATCCTTAGGAACTGTGTGATGTGGAGATGGCCTTTCCTATGACCTCACAGGGGAAATCCCCATGGTTACCATGGTTAGTGTGTCAGTGGCTCTAGGCCTGTCGCACAAGGTCCACGGCACAGTGTGCTCATGCTCCAGTAAGGAGGAAGGAAGACTGGCAGAGGTTGACAAGATTAAGTGTCTCCTCTTGGACTAGAAGGATCAGAGTAAGACAACATGAGTGTCTCCTCTTGGACAGGAAGGATCATGACATGAGTGTCTCGTCTTGGACAGGAAGGATCAGAGGTGTGGACAACATGAGTGTCTCATCTTGGACAGGAAGGATCAGAGGTGGGGACAACATGAGTGTCTCGTCTTGGACAGGAAGGATCAGAGGTGTGGACAACATGAGTGTCTCGTCTTGGACAGGAAGGATCAGAGGTGTGGACAACATGAGTGTCTCGCCTTGGATAGGAAGGATTAAGGGGGACAACAGGAGTGTCTCCTCTTGGACAGGAAGGATCAGAGGTGGATCACATGAGTGTCTCGTCTTGGACAGGAAGGATTAAGGGGGATGGCAGTGTAGTATCTCTTTAACCCCCCCCCACCCCAAAGATCTTCAGCACCAAAAATATTAAATCATGCTGTAACAAAGTACAATTACAGTTATAAACTTGAAACACATGAAGCATGCAAGTAGAAAAGAACAACAACAACAGCTACAAAACAACGAAATAAACATTTTCAAGTCAAGAGTACAAAAAAGAAAAAAAAAGGTGCTTCTCTGGTTTTGTGGTAAGCCTGTCCCCTTCTGTCTTTGGAAGAGGTGTCTCTTCAGTCTGAGTAGAAAAAGCCCCCCCTCCCCACCCTCTCTCTCTCTCTCTTTCTCTTTCTCTGTTCTCCTCCTTCCTCTCTCGCTCCTCTCAGTCCACAAACCGCTGGCACGCTTTCTTCCAGCGGCAGGCCGTGCACCACTGGTCCCGGTGCTCGATGCCATAAACTTTCCGGCACTTCTTGGCCTCCCCGCGGATCTTTCTGGAACACGAAGAACAACAACAACAAGCTCAGAAGAGGAAAACCAAACAAGAGCTAAAGACACACACATACTGGCATCATCTAGAGTGCTGTGACTGAGAGCATGCATCCAGAGGTCACTGAAGGCAAACACTAGCGCATGAGGATTTGTGCTCGGTGTGAAATGAACCAATGACTTAAGGCAACACTACCCGGCACGCAAGAATTTGCCACTTTTTGAGGTATGTTTTTAATGAGCAACTAGTTTTGGTATCATCTTCGAAATGAATTTGGATGGAATATGGTCATGTAAAGAACAGATAAAACACACCGGTCGTTCCAACTAGCCATCCAGGCTTTGCACTATTGTTCTGAGGCTCGTGTCGGGGAAGGTGGAAAAAGAGCCTTAAAACCAGATTGCCAACAACATCACCAAAAGACGCCAGTCAGCATGTTAGCAAGCTTTTATCAGCGCCAACTGTGCTGTTGGTGGTGGGCATTTAAGGTAGCTTATTAGTTTAAGACCAAATATCCCAAATGCTTCTTGGAGTAGTCCTACTACTGCATTTTAGTGACATGGCTTTAGGTACAGAGCACACAAATGACATATGGCTTCATTATGCTTTTAAACAATCTCTGGTAAACGTTCACCTGTGAAAGCGCTCTTACCTGGTATTGCAGTGGCTTCTGGGAGGTGAGTCACTGGCAGGGATGGACCTGCTGGAGGCATTCTGGCTCTGGAGCCACTGCTCACCCACACTCACAGACCGGTTGCGAAATGGCGCCACCTGAAGGCCAGCAGACGAACAGCAAAGTGGTCACCAACAGAGGTGAAAAACAGGAAGGAAAACTGCCAACAGCACCAGAGATTTCCCATTCACACATTCAGAGCTGCGACTGCTTATCATCCTGGATTTGCTCACACTCAATCAAATGGAAATGTCAAAAGGACAAAACTGGTGTCAAAACACCTCAGATTATAGTTTGCAGAAAACAAAAACACAACTAGAGACAGACTTGTGGGACTAGAATAGGTTGTTATGACACACAGTTTAGAAAGTAGTCTCTATAAATACATGTGGAAGCACAGACTGAAACCCACAAAGACGTTTGCACGACCACATGTTTACAAAAGAGAAAATGGTGTCTGCAGTGAAATTCTCCCCAACAACCAGTAGGTGGCACTGTTGCATCGGCTGTCAGCCGTGAGGGGAACAAAGGAAAGGAGGCTTGTGTGTTTATGACGTCCTTTAATGGCCACCCTGCAGAAAAACACTGCAGCAGAAATCTGTCCCTCGAGACAATCCCCTTACACAACACCAGCCCTCAAACAAAAAGGACAATGGCTACAGGCAAGCTTGTCTACTCCGACCAATCCTCTCCGCTGCTCGGAGGAACTCCACTGCAGGCTCCTCCACCTCGGCGCTTATTTAGCCTGTTTACGGTGCAGCCTGATGCTGCATGCAGCTCAGTGGCCATGCGGACACGACACGCTTAACACAAGACAGTCACTCCAGCAGGATCAACAAGTGTTGATACTGTTTGGAACAGGGATTTAGCCCCCACACACACCACACACACACACACACACACACACACACACACACACACACACACACACACACACACACAGCCATTCCCACAGGCGTGTATTGGATGTAGCCCTGCGGGAGTGAGGAGAGGAGAGGAGAGCACGAGTGTCTGAGTAATCTCACCTGCTTGTTTTGGGCGACGGTCAGAGGCGGAGTCCAACGACAGGAGGGGGAGGAGATGGGGGGGGCCGGAGTCACCACCTGAGTGGAGGGAGGCACGGGGGCCTGCGGAGATGAGATTACATCATTAGTAAACAAACAAACAAACACATAAACAGGTGCTTAATGAAGACAAATAAACAAACAACAAACAACAGAGTAAATGCCAGTGCTTCACAGGCGCCTTGAAGGTCAAGAGTCTCTTACTCGAACAATACAATGAATAAATGGCACTTCATTGCAGTTAAATGCATTGCAAAATCTACAAATTCACAACAGTTAAATTGGATTAGTCTGCCAAAATATTGAATGCCATTACTGGATCAGGGAAATACAGAATTTTATTTTTTTCATGTTTTTTTTATGGAAAACATTCCAAATTAGCTGGAGTTGATTCCCCTACTTTAAGAGCCATACATCAGAATGCATCAGTGCATGATTACACTGCAGCACAGAGCACAGAGCACAGAGCACAGAGCACACTCAGACCAGCAGAGGAGCAGAGGAGCAGAGGAGCAGAGGAGGAGAGGAGGAAAGGAGCAGAGGAGGAGAGGAGGAGAGAGAGGAGAGGAGGAAAGGAGCAGAGGAGAAGAGGAGGAGGAGAGGAGGAGGAGAGGAGGAACAGAGGAGGAGCAGAGGAGGAGAGGAGGAGAGGAGCAGAGGAGAAGAGGGAGGGAGAGGAGGAGGAGAGGAGGACAGAGGAGGAGCAGAGGAGGAGAGAGAGGAGGAGAGAGAACAGAGGGAGGAGCGAGGAGGGAGGAGGAGAGCGCAGAAGGAGGAGGAGAGGTAGCAGGAGGAAGCAAGCAGAGGAGGAGAGAGGAGTGAGGAGGGAGGCTCTAGGTTAGATGATGATCACACGGCTGCACAGAGGACACTCAGGCCAGCAGAGGAGGAAGAGGAGCAGGGAGAAGGAGGAGAGGAGGGAGGAAGAGAGGAACAGAGGAGGAGCAGAGGCAGGAACCAGATGGAAGAGGAAGGAGAGGAGAAGAGGAAGGAGAGGAGGAGGAGCAGAGGAAGAGGAGGAGGAGAGGAGAAGAGGAGGAGAGGAGGAGAAGGAAGCAGGAGGAGAAGAGAGGAGGAGGAGGAGGAGGAGGAGAAGAGGAGGAGAGGAGGAAACAGAGGAGGACAGAAGGAGGAACAGAGGAGGAGCAGAGAGAAAGGGAGGAGGAGAGAGCAGAGGAGGAGCAGAGGAGAGGAGGAGGAGAGGAGAAGAGGAGGAGAGGAGGAGGAGAGGAGGAGCAGAGGAGGAACAGAGGAGAGGAGGAGGAGAGGAGAAGAGGAGGAGAGGAGGAACAGAGGAGGAGCAGAAGAGGAGAGGAGGAGCAGAGGAGGAACAGAGGAGGAGGAGAGGAGGCTCTATGGTTAGATGCATGATCACACTGCTGCACAGAGGACACTCAGGCCAGCAGAGGAGCAGAGGAGGTTCTACCTGATAGGAGTGCTCACAGTGGACCAGCCAGAAGCTCTCTGACGGCGCGGACCGGCTCAGGGGGCTGGGGTTGGTGTTGGGGGAGAGGGAGGAGTGGGCTGGGCCGGGCTGGAGGGGGAGATCCAGGTGGGCCTGGAGGGGGAGGCGCAGGGGGGCCTGGCGGGGGCGGTGGGGACCCCACTGCCAGCCGTGATCTGGTCAAGGTCCTGGTAGATCTCAGTATAGTAGAAGTCCTCCTCCCTCTCGGAGTTCTTCGGCTCAGTGTTAAGCCTGTGGGTGGGAAAATATCACAGCTCATCAGTGAATATATAATATAATATATATATAATATATATATATATAAAAAACACTTAAAATATGCTCACCAGTGAATATATAATATAATATATAGTATATACAAAACTTTAAATAAGATGATATGGGTTGTCATTGATTAGATAGATAGATGGATATTTTATTAATCCTGAGGGAAATTTTAGGACATCTAGTAGCTTCTACAACTCGCGCACATTATCATTAAGTGATGGTGCAAAAGTTATCATCCCAACAGCTTGAACTGGACTGTGTTTTCTGAGAGTGTCACTGAGCAACTACCGTGATAGAGAGCACGTTCAAAATGACCTCTTATCTGTTAACCCCAGTAGATGTTCAAAACAGTGGTACGGGGGTTAGAGAAGTCGTTTAGTAATCAGAAGGTTGCTAGTTCGATTCCCTGTCGAAGCGTCCCTTGAGCAAGACACTGAACCCCTAATTGCTCCTGATGTGCAGTGTGCCATCAGTGTAAATGTAAAATGTGTATACATTGTAAGTCGCACATATGTAAGTCGCTTTGGATAAAAGCGTCTGCTAAATGACTAAATATAATATATACAACACTTTCCGGGAAATACAACCCAGTACAGCTCAAGCCGCCACCGCAGCATCATGGCTGTTCTCCCTGTTGCCCACAGGGACGCTCACCCCAAGTGCAGCGTGCGAATGTGCCGCTTGATGCCCACCACGGAGGTCAGCACCTTGCCACAGTTGCGCCAAAGACACCGGTAGGCAACCTTCACGGAGTTCTGGAGGAGAAATGGCAAGAGAGAGAGAGGGATGTGAATAGAGACCAAATGCAGTATTTCAGTTTAGTGTCTTTCACTTTGAAAACTGGTTTGGCACGGTATGGTGCAGTGTTAACCGGGTATCACACATCATTTTAGAGGCAGACAGTTTCCTCAATTAGGAACCTTCATTTGACTGACTTTACAACTTCGACCCACACACTTCAAAGTCAATAAACAATGCTAACCAAATATGGCCATGCTTACAACACCAGAGAGGTCCGTCACCTTTCGTTTCCGTGGCGTTGGCTCGTCAAACAGGACGTGCTCCAGTTCCATGTCCAATCCCTCGTCAGTGGGCGGGGCCACACCTCTGTCCGTCTCTTCGATGGTTGGAGACGGGGCGGGGCTTGTGCTGCAATGGTCAGAGCTCCAGTAACCGCTGCTGCCGCTGTCCGACAGCTCGCCTCCGCCACATTCCATCCCACCGGCGGCTGGACACGCCACTGGAAACACACACACACACACACACACACACACACACACACACCAAGAGAGAGAGACTACGTTTAACACCCTTACAGAAAATAATGTGTATAAAACAAATTAAATTAAATTAAATTAAATTAAATTAAATTAAAAAAAAACATAATGATGTTGGAAACGACATCTGTAACACAGTGCTTTCAAACCAAAAAATCATGTGAATGATCTGATCTGATAAATTCTTCAAGTTTTTCCCCCTGCATGTAATGCCATCTTAACTTAACTTGTGAACAGACACCTGTAGATATTTCACATTCATGCGACAGGTGCCTACTGGGAGGGCTCCTCATTTAAGGTCCGATTGCCGACGTCAATGTGTGATTGGCTCACCTGGTTCTGCCTGAGACGGGCTCTGGACCAGCGGACTGCAGGACAGGCTGGTCAGAACCATGGCGGCCATCATCTCATCCATGTCCACCGACACGGGGCTCCTGTAGCTGGAGTCAAGGAGGAGGAGGAGACACAGGAACATGAATATTCTCAATATCAGTGAGGGGGGAAAAGTACCCATGATTACACCATGATTCTGATTCTTTGGAACTGGTTAACTTTCTAAACATAAAGATGTCCAAATGAAAAAAAGTACCCATGATTACACCATGATTCTGATTCTTTGGAACTGGTTAACTTTCTAAACATAAAGATGTCCAAATGAAAAAAAAAAACATGATTCTGATTCTTTGGAACGGTTTACTTTCTATTAACATAAAGATGTCCAAATAAAAAAAAGTACCCATGATTACACCATGATTCTGATTCTTTGGAACTGTTACATTTCTATAAACAAGACTCGTTTATGAAACCGAAAGACACGCTCCTTCCGTAAAGGGAACTCTATGGTGTCCCGGAGCCTGAGAACAGATCCAGCCACACATACCTTCTTGGTACATCGATGCAGGAGGAGACGGAGCAAGGCGAATGGGCAGAGAACGGAGGGTTAGCGGGGGTCCAGATGTCCTCCTGCTTGCGGACGATGTGCTGGTTCAGCTGGGGAAGGAAGATGGACACCTGGTTGTCCAAATGGTTGTGTTGTTCCACCACACCACAGCACTCCTGGCCTCCGCAGTAAGCATACACCTGGGAGGGGGAGGGGACGACGACCCACAACTTTAATATCTCACACAGAGGAGGGGGACGACGACGACCCACAACTTTAATATCTCACACACAGATTTTTTGGCTGACATCTGATGCAAAGCACTGTAACAAGCTCAATCGAACATACAGTTTCACTTTCCACACTTCCAAAAAGGTCAAGCCGGTTTGATTTCAAACACAGCTAAACAAACAGCCAAATCCCATGCAAACTCTCAACAGGAAAGGCGCTCAGGCACCTGGATCTGTTCTTTAATGGCCGCTTACTCCACGGCAGTGTTTCGGAACTCAAATCTAAATGTCAGATTTAGGCTAATGTGCTGTAAACGCAGGGATTAAAGTAACATTAGGCCCTGTGTTTGTGTTTGTATTTACATGTTTATTTTATGGTTTGAATTCTATCAAATTTGGGTGGCAGCATAATGCCCATTGTGGGTCCCAAGGCCACTGATATATGGCATAGACACGGTCCTGATCTTGTGGAAATCAGGTCCAAAGTCAGATAACACATTGTGTCAGTTTTGTAACTTAAATGTTATGTAAAACACAAACATAACATTGATATATATATCATAAATCATTATAACAATATAATTATAAATAATATAAATAATTCATATGTAACATAACATTGATATTGATGTATAACTCTGAATGCCATTAAATGAAAAATGAAATGCCACTGGATGTCTGTATATATATTATGTACACCTACCAAAATGCAGGATATGTACAACACCTGTTGTTTCCCATCCCCTTCTGCCACACAACCCTCCCCCCATCCCCCCCTTCCTATCTCCACCCGGCCGACCTCAAGCAGATGGGTCCCCCCCTTATGTGCCGTGGTTCTGCTTAAGGTTCCTTCCTGACTAACAGGGAGTTTTTTTCTTGCCCGTGTTGCAAGGGTGGTTTCACGCTCTGGGCTCTGTAAAGCGCCTAGAGACAATTGTATTGTTATGGCGCCATATATATAAAATTGAATTGAAATGTAGGTTTTTGGAAGCAAACACAGCTCCCCGTCCCTCACCTTCTGCCCAGGATGCAGCTTGAGCCTGATGACTCCTTGAGGTCCGTGTTCCGCCCCCAGACACCCGGCGCTGGCCTCAGCCTCGCCCTGCGGCGGCGCCTCCTGGTGGCCATCGGCGAGGTGGCAGGAGCCGCACACCAGCGCGCCCATGGTGGAGCGTTTTCCCAGCCTGCTCTTGGGCAGCATGTTTGCTTTCTGCAGGAAGCCTCGCTTGCGGCGTTCGACTTCGGCAGCTCCTCCAGTCAGGTCCCGCGGGAGCTCCCGCTTCGCTTCTCACAGGACGGATACACACACACACACACACAACACACGAGCGTGCGCGGGAGAAAGCTGCCGAGGAAGAGAGAGGAAAAAAACATTACGCTGTGGACTACTGCCGTGTCTTAGCCCCCTCTGCACATTCACACAAGGAGAAAGGGACGTACGCACCCTGAGGTGATGAACAATATGATACCAGCATGTGGGATTCTGACGAGTGGGGGTGATCTCATCTGTCCTTATTTTTCAACACTGTGTAGTTAGGTCACTGCCAGTGTGCAAAGCAGATAAAGGAGACTAACAGGAACCTATTAGCGCAAATTAATTAATTTTTTATTTTTTTATTTATTTATATAGCGTCTTTAACAATGAACATTGTCTCGGGGTGCTTCACAGAACCCAAGGTCTAAACAACCTAATGCAAACTCAATTACAGAATCTAGATTACATTACTGAGGTGTTGCAAGTGTTACTAATTTTATTTTATTTTTTTTACAACCTTTGGGTTAAAGATTATGCCAAATTCTACCCCTACACAGACTAGCTCAAACTATGCTTATTAACTCTACATTAACATGAACATGCTACTTTGGAGAGCAGTACGAATCTTTCACTTCCGTTTTTAACTTCTCTATTTATGACGCATCCTTTCACTAGATACAAGTACCATACAAGCCTGATGACCTTGGAAAAAGTTTTTAAAAAAAAGTCCACCATGAAGTCCCCTGCAGTCCCCTTCAGAGAGATGGCAAAACACCAGAAGGGTTAGGCTACAACCTCTCTCTATTCACTGGCAAACACTCCCCGTAACAGGGCCCCGGCAACTCCCACCCCCAACCCTAGTCCCACCTTAAGAGGACCCACACACACACACGCACACACACACACACACTTAAACGGGGGGAAGGGCAGCCAAAAAATAGCCAGGGAGGGAGAAAATACCCTGCCCTATAAATGAAGTGCTCCACTACAGGGGCGGTGCTTCCCAAATAGCAGCTAATTCTTGAAGTGATTCGGCAGGAATCGGAACCACATCAGTCAGAACTGGGCCAAAACCGACCAAAGTCGTTACTTACGGAAACAGTTAAAAAGAGAAAAAAAAAATCCTCAAGAAATAAATCAAGAGGTTAAAACTGGCCATACCAAACTCATTTGCAAAATTGGGCCAACGACTGATGCAACTCCAAACGCCTTTGATGTAAGCTGAGGTGATTAATCGTGGATGAAGTTCGGGGCGGCCCCAGAAGTGCCAAGTGGGCTGCAGATGACAGGAGAGAGCAGCGCAATCAGGCCCCCCCTTGCCCCCCCCCCTGAAAGTCATCACAGTCACATGGAAGCAGGCGGGGCTCCGGGGGACTTTTCACTTGTCTCGGGATCGTTTATCACAAGTTGCGGTCACATTTCAGATTTCCTCTTTTCCAGTAAAAGGTGATTCACCCTGCTCACGGTGGATAAACTGGCGTCTGGCGCCCTGGTTGTGAAACTCTCATCCCGACTCTTGCATCAGAGCAGCGGGTGCTGTGCTGTACTGTAATGGCTACTGTACCTCACTGGGGCAGTGAGCCATTAGTTACTGTATTCAACATCTCCCTCAACAATTGAATCCTGCACTCTACCAGGACAGCCGTCCTGTCAAAAACAGAACTATTGTCAATTGTTTCTGGTCAATTACGAGGATCAATGTGCTTGAAAAGCAGAAATACTCTTGCTTTTCAAATGTTCACACACAACCTAGAGGTCTATGCACCCTACAGCACTCCAACTATTTAGTAGAGACCAGTGGCCAATGGTGATATATATATATATATATATATATATATATATCGTTGTGCAATTGCATGCACAGTAGGGAGTTATAAAGCGATGACACCATAGCATTTCTCCAATATCTCGAATACTGACACCAGAGTCAAACAATAGAACATGTCACCGACCACCGAGCGAACGTGGGTCCATTCACAAGCAATATATTAAACCAAGGGCGGGCGGGGGGGGAATTTATGTGCATGTGACGTCATGCATTCGCTCGCGCTTTGAAAACGCCACAACAACCTGGTTAGCGAGCGACCCTCATTCATGCAACGGTGCGGTGCGGTGCGGTGCGGTGGGGAAATGCTTGTTGATGGCAGCGTGGCGTTAGCGGTTCCAGTGGCGCACTGTCATGGCAAACCGCCTCTGAATGCTTCAGAACACGCATGCAGACGCAGCAGAGCGCTGACCCAAAGAAAAACACTAGGAAATATGTAGTATGTAGTAGTGTTAACAACGTCGTTTTGCTACTTACAAACACAACAGGAAACCACGATATAGGCTAAGTGTGCTCGGGGTACAACGAGCTAATTTTTTGACTATCGTCGTAATGTAAAGTTGAATAGCTCTCTGTTCGTGAAGCACACTTTTAAACATGATAATTACTAGTGTGAATCAATACAGAAAGAATTCAGATTTTCGAAACATATAAATGATTATCCTCGATGAAAAAGTTAAGTGTTGCAGCGTGAGGATATACAGCCCAGTTGAAAATGTGCACCTCAGATAATGGACTCATTAGTCCATAAAACAAACGACAATGCAAGACATTCAGAATTTTCACAACAACAAAATGTTTAACACACTAACTTGTCATTTGGAAAACATGCCGTGCAGCGCAGCAAAATCGTATAATAACGACATTTAGGCTAAAAAAACAACCAAAACTTTCAATGGACGTTGCACACGTACCTCTGCCAGTTTCCAACACACCCCCTTCTGCAAAGCTTGCTCTGACCGGCTGTAACTTGAAAATGCTCTTTTCAGTGCCTAGAAAGGGATGTTATGTGGAGACCATTCGAAAGCCTGCACCGGATTTCAAAACGGATTCGCCTTCTGCTCGCATGTTTACGACAAAACATTTTGCACTCGAAGTGATGCAGTATAATAATTCCAAAGCTGTCTTTAGGTGAAAGCAGTATGAAGTCCCGCGATTATGTGAGGACGTCCCGTGGAACGACAGGGCTCAAAACGACACATTTACGTGTCGAAGTAAGAAAGAATGGAACACTCACTCCAGCCCAGGATTTAGAGCGCGCCTTAGAAAGCGAGTTCTGCTGCTGTAGTAAACAACCAAACCATGTGGTAGGACTGCTCGCGTTCATTGGATCAGTGAGTCACACGCCCTACAGTTCCAACTTGTTTACCCACTAGTTGTTGGCCTGGGTAGCACAAAGACACTATATAAGACATATTACCTTCCCACTTAACAGGAGTTATGGTCAGTGGGCGAATTTTTTTTTTTTTTTTTTTATGTCACGCCTGGTATTGTGGCAATCTGTGGCAAACAAGATGGAAAACCTTTTGATAAAATGTGGTTCATGTTCAAATGTTATAGTATTGAAATAATTTGTACAATGAAGTGCAACGTCAATTGAATAGGTTACTATTTTCCTAATGTAATAAATGGATATTGTGGTCACGTTATTAGAGGGACTGCCCTGCTGTCTGGGGTGCAGTGTTATAGTGCACCATGCAACCAGTGTGGCTAAAAACTAAATGAATGAAAAACACCATTCTGCAGCCGTGCTGCACTCGGCCCGTCGATCGTCGCGTAGTGGATGTTGAAGTGTGTCATCTTTCTCTGGACAAGACAAAAAAAAACAAAGACTGGAGTGCTGCAATGCGAGGGTTGGGAGGGGGTTGGGTGGATGCTATCTATGGATTACATAACATAAGCAGAAGCTTTACTCGTGTGTGCCATTGGTGGGAGTCTGTGACGTAGCGTGCCATGCATCCCGCTCGTGTGCTCTGGCGGCCATGGTACATGTTGTGCGTGTCCTACGTGACACCGAGCACGTGGTTTAAACGGCTCCTTCTCAGCACGTCGGCGGTAGTAGTTTACGGGAGAGCGCTAGAGTTTACCGGCGCTACTGGATTTCGGGAACAGATGATGTAATGCTTACTTGTGTTAGTGAAATGTAGACTTTTTGAGTTGCTGTGAAAATATTTTTACATTGATGCAGAGAGGTTTGTGCATGACATGACAATTTCAGTTAAAGTGTGTCTTAAAACAGTTAGCCAAAGGTTGCAGAGTTATCTATTGTTATCAACGTTATGTTAAAGGGACAACTTCAGCAAGTTAATGATGGAATTTAATCGAGCATGACAAAGACCCAAAGCTTTTTGTCTTTGGCGGTGATTATTGCGACCTTTTAAATTGCTTAAGTCTATCTGGTAAAAACAAAAAGTAATGTTGCATTTATTTAAAAAAAAAAATGTCCCCTTATTTAGGACTAGCTGTCGACCTACCTAAATGAAAATGAACCCGTGTTATGTAAAGTTATTCTTATTTGTGCAAGTCATCTTTATGTATTATTGCTTACTCACTCTTCCCCAACCTCAAGCAGCAGGGTTTGGCACTGTCATGCTTCTGTGGGGTGTGTTGGGGGTTTGCCATCGCGCACGACCTAGGCTATGCTTTTTATTCATGTCAAAGGTCACCAAGTCCAAGAGAACACATGATGCCCTTCAAATTAAGAAATTGGTCAATAGATGACTAGAGCATCACACACACTGTGTACACAGTACAGTATCCCAGTTGTGTAAACAACCCATCTGTTACACAAATTCTCATGTTTTATGTTACATTAAATTATGTTCTTAAATGTTAATATTTAATCTAACCTCATCATCCTTATTTAAAGATAAAACATTGTACATGTTCTGTGTGTTTGATACGGGCTCTATTCTCTAGTGTTTTCAGACAAAGTACACAACAGTTTAAGAATTCTAATTTGCTGACCTGCTGCACTTTTAGCTTGATGAAAGTCCTTCGCTTGTTGTAATGATACATTCTGGAAGTTTTCCAATGAGTTGTGTGTGTGTGGCATAGGCCTAGTCTCACCTCAAACTTGAAATCTAACCTTGCATCTGAATAAACAATTCAACACATTTAATAATACATTTGAATTTAAAGCATTTGTTTAGTCAATCCCTTTACTAGAATAGGTGTTTACAACTGTGAACATAAAATAGGAAAGGACATGAACCCCTAACCCTAAATATCTGTAGTGTAGTCTGTTCCCACAGCATTGAGTTCAGAATTGGTGGACAGTCTGTCTCTAATGTGAGTTGATATGGCAAAACCTCAAGTGCATTTCCTGCTTGAGCAGAGTGCTTTTAAAATCATTTTATCTTTAAAGTAGCAAACAATACATAACCCACAAACGATGTGCTGGGAAAGACAGAATACATATTGAATATATAAATAAGAGTAGATGCATCTAAAGCTCCAACAGTGTTGCCTAGAGCCCTTGGGGGAGGGTGTTATCTGTGTCGGGGGCTCTGTCTGGCAGCGGTGGTACGACTTCTGCCACTTCCTCTTCCTCCTCGTCATCCTCAGGCGGGGGCATGGGGGGTGGCGTGGGGCACTTGATTCTTCTGCTCACCCTGGCGTACAAGGCCTTAGTGTGCTTGTCTCCAGGTCTGCGATCTCCTCCACCTCGATGGCGGGGCTGTGCGCTGACGTGTGCTGGGGTTCCGTCAGGTCGGGGGCCGAGGTGGCGTAGGGTTCCAGCTGCGTCACAAACTGGTAGGAGGGCACGTCCAGCGGTTCGTCCGGGCTCTCGGAAAGTTCCGGACTCGGGTCTTTTACCATGTCGGATAATGTTTCGTACGTGTGCTGAGAACGGATCTCTGACACTCGGAGCGAGTCTGGAGGCTCCTGGAAAACCTCGCCGGTGCGATTAGCCGTCGGCTCGGGCTGTGCTCTTGCCCAGTGTTGTTGTGAGGAGCCCGCGGGCTTGCTATGAACTGGGGCGGCGGCCACTGAGACGGCTGGAGGAGCATACCGCATGCCTGATTCCCCTTCGTCATGCAGAGCTATCATTGGTATGGTGTGAAGCTTGTGTTGGGTGGTAGTTGTGCGATCTACACAGAAAGTAATGATAATATGTAGTGAGAAACCAGCAGTCAAGCGGCCACTGGAGCTGATAAATATTCCCTCACACCAGTCTACACGTGGATGTGGGGATGAGAGCAAGGCAAGGTCTCGGCCAGCAGCGACTCGATGATCTCTTCGCATACATTACACACCCGTGGGTGCAATGATTGGTCTGAATGCATTACACTAAATCAAAAGCCTGGCCAAGCTTGAGAGTCCAAAGGCTCAGTTACCCATGCTGCCCCCGACGCCACCACCGCCGCCGCCACCATTTGCCCCAGAGGTTCCGACAGGGGCTCCGTTGCCCACCTGCGTCTCTTCTGGGAGGGCACCTGTAGGGTGGCAGGAAACTATTTTAATAATAATAATAATAATAATAATAATAATAATACATCACACTTATATAGCGCTTTTCAATGTTCTCAAAGACGCTTTAAATACTGTGAGATAAAAGAAAAAAACAGTAAAGACATACAAAGGTCAAAAGAAAAGAATAAAAGCATCGGCTGGGAGAGGGCCTTTTTGAATGATGACAGTGTGGGGGCATTTTTTGTTTGACCTCATTGCCAGATTAGTCAGAGGTCATTAAACAGTGAGGGGCATTATTCAGTGATTACACCATGGGGGTAAAGTATGCTATTCTCTCGCTCATGCACTGCCACATGCGTGAGATGTGGAGAACTTGATGTAATCTTTCTAACCTGTTAGAGTAGGCTACAGTGCATTGAGTCTCTAGCCTTCACTATAATAATAAATAATAATAATTTATTTTATTTGTAATGCACTCTTCATTCAAAAGAATCTCAGAGTGCCAACATATTAGAAACTAACTATAATAATACAATAAAATTAATTAACATAAGCATAATAGAAAACATTTTAACATTTTAACATACAATACTATAGCCCTCACTGCCACATCAAGGGACCCCAAATCTTACTCTGGAAATTTCTTTCAATACCAAGAAAATCACGACAATATCTCAATGATAATGAACATTATCTCCAACTAAAGAGATGAAAAATGATTTGAAAATTAGATTCGAAGTTAATTGACCAAAGCTTTATCATTGAGAGATCCCAATTAATTTACTAGTAAAGCTTATAACAGGCTTGAATTATGTGATCATGTACAGGTTAAGGCTGTGATGGTCCTGAGTCACTGTGGTCATTTATCATTATCTTTTATCATTAGTATTTATCATCATCATTCATCATTAGGAACGCTTATGACTGGTCTGAATCAGTGTGATGGAGTACGTTTATATCTCTTTGTATTTCCAGGTTCATATCATCAGGCATCATTAGTATTTATCATTATCATTTATCATTAGTAAAGCCTATGGCCTAAATGAGTATGATGGAGTAAGTTTATATCTGTGTATGTATTCCAGGTTCGAGTGTACTGCCTGTATCATACTCAGAGGGACCTACTGTGTTGCGTAATAGTGCTGTGTATGTATTGCAGGTTCGAGTGTACTGCCTGTATCATACTCAGAGGGACCTACTGTGTTGCGTAGCTGCGTTGCTGTGTATGTATTGCAGGTTCGAGTGTACTGCCTGTATCATACTCAGAGGGACCTACTGTGTTGCGTAGCTGCGTTGCTGTGTATGTATTGCAGGTTCGAGTGTACTGCCTGTATCATACTCAGAGGGACCTACTGTGTTGCGTAGCTGCGTTGCTGTGTATGTATTGCAGGTTCGAGTGTACTGCCTGTATCATACTCAGAGGGACCTACTGTGTTGCGTAGCTGCGTTGCTGTGTATGTATTGCAGGTTCGAGTGTACTGCCTGTATCATACTCAGAGGGACCTACTGTGTTGCGTAGCTGCGTTGCTGTGTATGTATTGCAGGTTCGAGTGTACTGCCTGTATCACACTCAGAGGGACCTACTGTGTTGCGTAGCTGCGTTGCTGTGTATGTATTGCAGGTTCGAGTGTACTGCCTGTATCATACTCAGAGGGACCTACTGTGTTGCGTAGCTGCGTTGCTGTGGTTTCTCCAGGCAGTGTAGGCCTCGCCGTTGGCCTGGGTGGGGGGCACGCCCTCCTCAGGAACGGAGCTGAGCTCTGAAGAAGCGCACAAACACGTAAACACAAACACGTAAACACAAACACGTAAACACAAACACGTAAAACACAAACATCACAGCGTATCACTGAGTGCACTTCTCAGGCCAGGGTTACAGGATGACCACAGAACTGTGACGAGTGAACGCCCAAAATGGCCGTTATTCTATTTAAATCTGTGGGGCTTGGGTTTGGGTAGAGGAGGAGGGGGCGTTTATCAGGTTGTTCGGAATCTCACTCAGTTCAGCTGCCTCATCACCTGATAAACCATGCACACACACACACACTACTCACAACACACCTGATAAACCATGCACACACACACACACTACTCACAACACACCTGATAAACCATGCTTCGTGAGATATCAAGGGACAATCAGCACACACACTACTCACAACACACACACACACACTACTCGCAACACACACACTACTCGCAACATACACACTACTCGCAACACACACACACTACTCGCAACACACACAGTACTCGCAACACGCACACACACTACTCGCAACACACCCCCTACTCGCAACATACACACTACTAGCAACACACACACACACACTACTCACAACACACCTGATAAACCATGCACACACACACACTACTCACAACACACCTGATAAACCATGCACACACACACACACTACTCACAACACACACACTATTCACAACACACACACTACTCGCAACACACACACACACACTACTCACAACACACACACCACTAGCAACACACACACACACACTACTCACAACACACACACTACTAGCAACACACACACACACACTACTCACAACACACACACTACTCGCAACACACACACTACTAGCAACACACACACACACACTACTCACAACACACACACACACACTACTCACAACACACACACTACTAGCAACACACACACACACACTACTCGCAACACACACACTACTCACAAACACACACTACTCACAACACACACACA
>NC_045165.1:1434040-1436540 GCF_900700415.2 Clupea harengus
GCAACCCGGTTAATACACAATGGGCAACTTTCAACTGGGGAAAAAAAACGCTTTCCTTTTCCAAAATAGAGTTACATTTACCAGATGTTTTTATCCAAAGGGACGTAGAGTCAGTAGCACTGGACATCAAACCCATGACCTTACTTGTGTTTGCACCTGGCCCTACCACTGGAGCTCCAGGTACACGCATGTATGTGGCAGTGCTATCTGTTCATGTGTGTGGCAGTGCTATCTGTTCATGTGTGTGGCAGTGCTATCTGTTCATGTGTGTGGCAGTGCTATCTGTTCATGTGTGTGGCAGTGCTATCTGTTCATGTGTGTGGCAGTGCTATCTGTTCATGTGTGTGGCAGTGCTATCTGTTCATGTATGTGGCAGTGCTATCTGTTCATGTATATGGCAGTGCTATCTGTTCATGTAGAAGGTTAAAACGTCCCAAAGAAAAGGTGCCTTCAGGGGGATAGGGGTATTTATGGGATGGACAATTGAATCAATTGCTTGTTTGTAATGTGATGGGAAAAAGTCAATAAAACGACCTTTGAAAATGAAAACTTGACTCGTACCGTAAAATAATTTCCACTCAGAAGAATGAATCTGGAAGGTTCTTTTGTCTTATATATATATATGAACTAAGAATCCTGTTTACTGAGCTAAATAATGTCCTGTTTACTGAGCTAAATAATGTCCTGTTTACTAAATAATGTCCTGTTTACTGAGCTAAATAATGTCCTGTTTACTAAATAATGTCCTGTTTACTGAGCTACATAATGTCCTGTTTACTGAGCTAAATAATGTCCTGTTTACTAAATAATGTCCTGTTTACTGAGCTAAATAATGTCCTGTTTACTGAGCTAAATAATGTCCTGTTTACTAAATAATGTCCTGTTTACTGAGCTAAATAATGTCCTGTTTACTGAGCTAAATAATGTCCTGTTTACTAAATAATATCCTGTTTACTGAGCTAAATAATGTCCTGTTTACTGAGCTACATAATGTCCTGTTTACTGAGCTAAATAATGGAGGAAGCTGAGCCACCGGCTCTCCAGTAGACCAGTATGCTCTGTGCAGTTCTGATTCATAATCAACAATCAATGACCCCAACGAATCAATTAATAAATAACCCAAGAAAAAGTTATGTAATGGCCTATCAGGACAATACTTGTGTTCAAGCCTTTCATGTGAGTGGCCACAATCAAACAAACATTTGTTTACCTGCCCATTTGTTTATCAAGGCTCTGACACATTCCCAGCTGCACCAGTGGACTGAATGATATGCAGAGCCGTATGGAAATGAACGTGGAAACAGAGAGGAATAGGGAGGAATTAAATCAAAAGTTTGTGTGTTACCGTCATCAAAGATGAACGAACGTTAATTCCTTATTTGAGCTATTTAGTTGTGTGTTACCGCCATAAAAGATGAATGAACGTCACTTCTTTAGTTCTGACCGATGGCCTGCTTGCTTGCAGTCTCTCTCTCTCTGTATGTGTTTGTAATCAGACAATCTAGATAAGTGCATAAGGTTCAGTGTGAATCGGCAGACAGTGACGATCAGTTCACATTCTTTAAGAGCCATGCATTCTCACGCATTATCCACTGTAGAGCAGGGACTTTTACTGCCTGTCATCAGTGCGTGCTACATAGGAGAACTATTAACAGACAGAAGTAAAAGAGGAAGAAGCCGCCTGAGCACTAGTCATGAAAGCACTCTCTGAAAGCCAGAGGTAATAAAACCCTACAGCGATGCCTCCCTGCACAAATGCAACAAGAGGAGTTACACCAGTCAGTTCCAGCACGACTTTTGTTTAAGGAAGAGTAGACAAAAGAAGTAGATCAAGTATCCATCTCGCGCTACATATCTGATGAATGAGCAAACGTCCTGTCTTTCCCATTTCATGGTTTCTTGCTTAATCTTTCTTTCTTTTTTTTCTTATTAAACGTTCCACAGTACCCGGTGGCATAATATTTAATTGACAGGAGTGTGGGCTAGGACTTTGACCTTAGGCTGGAGGGAGCTGTATGCAGTTGCTTAATAACACATTCAAAGGCCTGTTCAAGGTAACGTGATCTGAAATGCGAACAACGAATATGGTGTAATATTAGGGAACTGAGAGCCACATCAAATCCCCCATGTAAATAGGAGTGCAGTGTTTGACAGAACTATTCAAATAGGCAGGAAGGTTTACTGCCTATACAGTAAATTATGTCATGGAATATGCTTCGACAAATAAAGATCTTGTGTTGAACACGTCATAGGTATCATAACCCTGTTTGATTTGACAGAAGGAGAAGTACTTTCAACCACACCCAAAAACAGGTTTTAAGGGAGACAACATTTAGTTATGCGCATCATAAACACTTCCTACGAACTGAATCCATTTCATAAACACGTTGCATAGTACCTCAGGTTTGCCTTCAGTAGAGAACTGCAACACACAATTCAAAACTCCAACGAACTGCCTGCTGAATTATCCAATCGTAATCTCTGCCCGTTTGTAATGAAG
>NC_045165.1:1444040-1451540 GCF_900700415.2 Clupea harengus
ATCAAGTTGCATTACGTGTCGCTCAGACCAAAAACGCCATACATAATTGCGGAAAGTTAATACTGCCAGCAGCTAGTAATATGTGAAAAACAATGTTTGGGAAGGAAACGCAATCCTTTGCCCGCCCTATTGATGAATTAGCAGCTGATGTGAGGGCACAACTAGTCGCGAAACTCCCAAAAGCAGATTATTTTGCACTACAATTAGATGAATCCACAGACGTGTCAAACGACCCTCAGATTTTAGCGTTTGTGTGGTTGTCGACCAAAATGAGATGCAGGATTAATTTATATTCTGTAAGCAGCTGCATGGACGTACAAAAAAGTTCAGAGATTTTCATAGTGATCGACAATTTTTTCCGTAAACATGATGTACCCTGGCCAAAATGTGTCGCGATGTGCACAGACGGTGCAAGAGCAAGAGCCACTGAATGCTTCATAGGGAGAATCTTGTTGCCAACGACATGAGTGATGAATTGTCAAACGTCAGGCCTCTCACTAGGTATGAGATATTTCATCCATACTTAAGCTTCTCAAGCTACTCAATTCTTTGTCCCTCCCTCATTGAATACAGAGAAAAAATGTCAATAATAAACACAATACATTGAAACAAGTTGTGTGTTATAAATTGTGTATAATTATGTTCAAACATGTGTAGGGGAGTGTGTTTGTGTGTGTGTGTGTGTGTGACTGACACTTAGTTCCAGATAAAATATATGAATATCAGGCCTAAATTTGGGGCGGTGGGGTGGGGGTCCCTGCTCAGTGTCTCTCTCAGCCAAGGGGTCCTTGGGCTGAAAAAGGTTGAAGACCCCTGATCTATAATGATCTTTCAGTGCGTATAATGATATAATGATCTATAATGATCTAATGTTACTGCGAGCTAAAACTGAAAGGGTCGCAAAGAAGGGTCTTGGAAGCTGCAATACCAAAGAATCAAGTCACTCACCCAAGATGCAACAGTGATTTAGGGAAACATCTTTACTGTTCTGAAACACTTTCCCTCTGTTCTTCAAAATGATGTACCCCTTTCAGGACAGTCGCGTTTAAAGTAACACTGTGCAACAATTTGACACTTTTTTAGGTATGGTTTTATAGGCAACTAGTTTTGGTTCCACCCTGAAATTCATTTTGATAGCATATCAGACATCCCAAGTCTCCCGGAAGTTCCGGGAGTCTCCCGCATATTGATAGCGACTCCCTGATGCCCGCAAATTACTTAAAATCTCCCGGAATCTAGAGCGAGCGAGCAAGACTTTTTCCGGCATACCTCATCATAGTTTGTTTGATAACAGGACTCTGCAGAAGGAGTCATAAACGATAATGATAGATAAGCAATTGAAATGTTTGTGTCATCTCCTGAATCTTATCATGATAGTAATAACCTTATTACCAGGTCGTGGTCCTTCTCACCTTTCTAATACACGTGATTCACAAAACAATGACGGGGCAAAAGTCAGAGATCACAAACAGAGTTGGTCAGGACAGGTCATAAAGCCTGCACTCATAAATCAGGAAATAACAATGTATGAACCAGTCACACAAAAACAGAAAAATCCCAAATCCAAAAAGTCCAAAATCTTAAAGTGTCCAAGGTCTTAGTTAATCCCAAAAATACAGAATCCCAAAACTGAGTAAAGAACAAGACAAGAAGCAACATGCACAGACCGTGGCTTGATGGCAGGATAATTCCACAAGAACTGAATCCCTGAGCCTGGTTTAAATTAAATTAGTCAATAGCCGTGTTTCCATTATCAGGCCAAACACAGTGGCCAGTTCGTGCCAAGGCCAGTTGCATCCCCATTGTTAAACGGGTCAATGTTCTTTTTCTATACTTCTTACATACTATAAAACATATACTACTATAAAATATTGTGTATGATGTCTTTCTATGTGGAACACTTTGAAATGCTTTTTTGGTAAAACGTCTTTGTTAAAATACTGTTACAACCCTCTGCACTACAAATGTGTGAAATATATTTCAGTGTGCTCTTATGAACTTATGAACTTATGAAGAGGCAAACTATTTTGTATTTGTGACACTGGCGGTCGGCTGTAAAGTATATGGACTATGAACTGTTTTCATTTTTCTTAGTTCATTAGCTTAAATATTAGCTCATCGTTAGACTGTATAAAAAGGAAGAACATCTTTCAAGAGCTTCAGAACGGAACTGTCGCCTTGAGTTCCACAACTCTAGAACCTTTTGGACATACCGGTACATACATTAGGTAAATCTATTATCACGTTTGAATAGGCTTTTGTTGGATATATAATGGTATACCTTTTGTCTTTATTTGTCACTTTGACGGCGTCAAACGTAATTGTCATTATCTTTTGACCCGGATGATTTTACATGTGAGGAATGTATCACATATTTAAATGTATGTATTTCTGTATTTATATTCTTTCTTGATGCAATCCATATGAATACTATTGTATGTCACCTCTTGTTTTGGCCAGCAGCATGATCTTCAAAGCCAGCTTCCCTCTCCTCTCTGCTCTCCTCATCTGCTGTGGAGCAACCACAGGTAGGCCTATGCACTCTCTTTAATTATAAATAAACAATCAACGGATCATACACATAGGCCTGTAGATTTAAAGAGATACATATTTGGTTTTGAAGGCACTGAGGGCTCAGAACAGGAGGTTGAGGTGCACTCTCTTGGTGAGTATGTTTTCTTGGGTCCCACAAAGATCCCTGCTTCAATTATTTTTTGTTTTGTTTTTTCTTTGCGTGGTCTTTTCATTTAGTCCTAAACATTGGTTGAGTTGAGTATATTTTCAGGAGAAAAAAAAATTATTATTATTATTGTAATTCTTTAATAAAGTTATTACAATGTGTTTGAGTTGCTGTGACATCTGTATCCAGATATGCCAACAGAGAGTGATGTGGAGAAAAGTACAGGGACTTGCCCTCAGTACTGGACTCCTTATGGTACCCGCTGTTTCAAGTTTGTCTCCACAGCAAGATCTTGGGCCGAATCTGAGGTGTGTCCTATTTCTATCACATTAAAGACATTCTGGTTTGTCATTAACTTGTATTCACCCTTTCACTATCACAGGAATTGCTTATCAATGAGAGCACTGATGTGAGTTGTACATCTATGACCAAATGACAACTACAAAACATCATAGATAATTAGTGTACATACCCATAGATCACCTATACATCATCTGTGAAGATGCTCTCATAATTCTGTGATGCCTCAAGATACTTCAGGACAATTCTTCAGGGGTGTCCACCCGTTGCTTATCAGTGCCATAATGTCATCAACAACACTTCAACAGAAACTTGTTCTTGCAGCGTTACTGTGTGCTGATGGGAGGGAACCTGGCCTCGGTGCACAGCACAGATGAGTACCATTTCATCCAGGAACTGATCCGCGAACACACTGAAGGCACTCCTCATACTTGGATCGGAGGATGTGATGCTGCTCAGGTACAAGTATAACTGCTGCAAGTTATTGGTCATAGTCATCTTTCTTTCCTAACATGGGCATGTTGAATACTACAACAGCGACACATGACAAAACAATATGTTGACACATACCAATGTATGCTCAGTTTAAAACATTACTCTGTTTAGTTGACATTTTGTTTCTTTATCTCAGGAGCGTCTGTGGCTTTGGAGTGATGGGTCCAGGTTTGACTACACTTACTGGTACCAGGGCGTTCCTGATAATATGGGTGGGGGAGAGCATTGTATCGAAATGAATTTTAGAGGTACAGTCACCACTATTCACTGAAATTTTTCTGCTGCAATGAAAATCTTGAATCGCTTATAATATCATTCCCTCACGGAATAATAGTATACCCTGATCCTTTTGGTAAACTCTGTGAGCTTATGTATTGTTCACTTTGTTTCTCATTGTTATAAAACTTCTTAGCCCATTGCCAATGTTGCATATTATGGTGGTACAGTCTCAAATATTTAATGCATACGAGTCTACAGTTTCTTTATCCTTGGAAGTCCAAATCGACTAATGTCTCTATGATGACTGAAATTGACATGAACTAATATTTATGTTCACTATTTTAAAGTGACTTGCTTTGAAATTAATTATATATATACATAGAAATCCAAGTCATGAGGTTATTATGTTATCACCACCGTGTTCTTTCATGTCAGATCATAGTGTAGTAGTGTACCACATTGCCAACTGCAGCCCAATGGAGATGATAGATACTAGAAAATATAGGAGGGACTTCAAAATAAACTATTGTATTAAAAGCAACCTGTTTTTCTTAGGTTTACAACACTGGAATGATGTTCCATGTAAGGAGACGCTTCCATCAGTGTGTGCTGTCCAGTGGGCGACAGTGGTACAGTGGTAGAGAAGTCGTTTAGTAATCAGAAGGTTGCTAGTTCGATTCCCTGTCGAAGCGTCGTTGAGCAAGACACTGAACCCCTAATTGCTCCTGATGTGCAGTGTGCCATCAATGTAAAATGTGTATACATTGTAAGTCGCACATATGTAAGTCGCTTTGGATAAAAGCGTCTGCTAAATGACTAAATGTAAATGTCCAGAGTGTGTGAAACTGGAGGAGTTAACAAGAAATCCTTCAATTTCAAGCTCAAAAGCAAAACCCACTGCCACAAACACAGACTGGGATAGTGGTAGTACAAGCTTCAAATAATAATTAAATAAATTGCTTTGCATGCAGTATACAGGTGTGTTTGTTTACATCTGTCTTTCATTATCATATTTTATATGTAATGTAAGGCCTGAGTATGTAAGGCCTGAGTATGTAAGGCCTGAGTATGTAAGGCCTGAGTATGTAAGGCCTGAGTATGTAAGGCCTGAGTATGTAAGCCTTGAGTATGTAAGGCCTGAGTATGTAAGGCCTGAGTATGTAAGCCTTGAGTATGTAAGGCCTAGCCCTGAGTATGTAAGCCTTGAGTATGTAAGGCCTAGCCCTGAGTATGTAAGCCTTGAGTATGTAAGGCCTAACCCTGAGTATGTAAGCCTTGAGTATGTAAGGCCTAGCCCTGAGTATGTAAGCCTTGAGTATGTAAGGCCTAACCCTGAGTATGTAAGCCTTGAGTATGTAAGGCCTAGCCCTGAGTATGTAAGCCTTGAGTATGTAAGGCCTAACCCTGAGTATGTAAGCCTTGAGTATGTAAGGCCTAGCCCTGAGTATGTAAGCCTTGAGTATGTAAGGCCTAGCCCTGAGTATGTAAGGCCTAGCCTTGAGTATGTAAGGCCTAGCCCTGAGTATGTTAGCCTTGAGTATGTAAGGCCTAGCCCTGAGTATGTAAGCCTTGAGTATGTAAGGCCTAACCTTGAGTATGTAAGGCCTAGCCCTGAGTATGTTAGCCTTGAGTATGTAAGGCCTAGCCCTGAGTATGTAAGGCCTGAGTATCACCATCATGGGCGTTTCTAGACTCTTTTTAGGAGGGGCTTCAAGCCACCTGTCTCATCTCAGCCCCCCATAAAGCAGGTCAGGTTTGGGTGGTTGTTTAACGCCTTTTTTTTGGTGTGGATTTTCTCTCATAACGGGTAGGGTGGGTGCAACGTGTTGATTGGCTGGAATAGGGTATGGCTTGGTCTGACCCACTTTGTTTTCCATTCACAGAGCCAGGACTGTGATGTTGTTTTAATTGAGAGCGCACACAGAACAGACAGCTATTGGACAGAGCAATTCACTGAATAAGACAAAAAGAGTATTCAAGTGACCTTTTATGTTTTTTTAGAACAGCAGAAGTATTCTTATGAATATTAGTGACTGTATCTCCACGATTCTTTGCATGATTTCTTATTAAATGCAGTTTTACATTTTAAATTTTAGTTTTGGTTTAGTTTAGTTTGAATTAAATTATCGACAACAAGGGTTCACATGAGTCACCACCTAGGCTCCGACAAATGTTATGGCCATGGCAATTGGCATAGTCTACTCTAGCAATAGCTTCTGGGTCGAGGCTACTAAATAAACAATCATATTGTTCCAAACAGTGTTCTTTATCGTTGCATAGCAACAAAATAAGTGGCCTAACCAGGCATATGAATAGCCAAGGTTTCTACAGCCACCCCCCATCACCTGTGGGTTACAAGGACTTTCACAAGAGTACACATTCCAAGAGAGGAAAGACTCCTCTCACCCAGGCCACCACCTGTTTACTCTCCTGCCCTCAGGCAGACGGTACAGATCCTTTAGAGCAAGGACCACGCGTCTTAAGAACAGTTTTTTCCCGACAGCCATCAGAACTCTAAATACCGACATGCACTAAACACTAAGCACTTTATTGACTACAAGTCACATACCATCTCGGTCACCTTACACATGTGCATAAACAAAGCTGTATTAATTGATGTATTTATTGAAGTACTTTGGTCTATGCCACCGCACTTTGTTCTACTCTTAATGTATATATATATATATTTTTTGGGGGCTGTTCCTACTGTTTTTTGGATAGTTGTAGTATTGTTATGTTATATGTTGTTGTTGTGTTATATGTTGTCCCTCGTCACACCAACAGGAGAAGCACTCAAAATTTCGTTGTATAAATACAATGACAATAAAGGCTTTTCTATTCTATTCTATTTCAGGAATATATTTCCCACACTCCCCCACACTGCTGGTTACACACACACACACACACACACACACACTCACACACACACTCACACACATACACACACACACACACACACACACACACATACACACACACACACACACACACACACACACACACACACACACTCACACACACACACACACACACACACACACACACACACACACACACACACCCCTGGATCTCTTCAATCCCACTCGCATAACAATATCAGTCAGAATGTTTGCAGGGTTGTAAAAATCAGTTTGATGTATGGGTGTTTTTCCGCCCAGCTGTTTTCCATCTCAGCCTATCAACTATAAAGCGAATTAATAAAAACCTGTTGAGAAGCCTGGCATATAGTCATGTGAAGGACAGACAAACACCTGTGTCTTTCCCACTAGCCCGCCAGTATAATATGGCCTATGTAGATCTGTGTAACGGGCTGGAATATCCTGCAAAAATGGAAGAAAAGCTTTCACAGCATGACACTGCCAGCTATACTGCCAAAGGACACCAGTTAGTGTGTTGGCAAGCTTCTATCAGTGTCAACTGGGCTGTTGGTGGTGTTTGGAAGATTTTTTTACATGCCTTTTAGGTAGTTAGCTTGCTAGTTTTGGAACAGAGCTCCTTATTGCTGCTTTAAGGGATCACTAAGACTGAGTGAGGTCTGAGTTTTGCCTGTGTGCACTTACAACTAGAGGGGCACAGCAGTGCCATTATCTGTCTCTGTATCTGTTCAACCAACATAATTATCTGTCTCTGTATCTTTATCCAGATAGAGAACCAGAAGTGGGTATGGTTTATAATGGAAGTCATGCTAAATCAGGCAAATGTTGTATTTTCCAACCTAATATTCATTGGCAATGCAATTGTGTTGTGCCTTCAAAGCAGCAAATTGATTCCAATAAAATTGGAATATAACTAATTATGAAATATAT
>NC_045165.1:1461540-1464040 GCF_900700415.2 Clupea harengus
CAATATCGTAATAATTCCATAAACTACATTGCTGTAAATGTAGGCACGTTTTTTTTTAAATGAAACATTGTGATACATGATACACGTGTTTGCATGCATTATACGTATTATTACATTTCATTTAATGCATTATACGTATTAAAATGAAACATTGTAGAATAATTTTTTTGTGCATTTTATGTTTGCACATTCATTCAATTTGCATTCAAATTAAAAATGTGTCTGGTAAATGTTTATTAGTGCTTTGTAATTGTTAATAACAAATTTACATCCAACCGTCACAAGAAATGCGTGGAGATGTACTGTACTAGTTATGAGTCAGCAGAACTACCTGAGTTGAGTTCAAAGAACTGCACGGCGTCAGAGGAAATACACCCACGCCTGCACTGTGGATATAAACCATCCTTGACCTCTGTGACTGTAGACTCATGCTGAAGACAACAGACAGACTCACTCACAACTCACAGACAGGCCATCAGACAGACTGCCAGACAGACAGACAGACAGACAGAAGAAGACTGCTCGACCATAATGCATTCAGCTTCGAAGAATCGAGTTTTCATGGTAAGTTTTAGCAGTGTGCATGTGTGTGTGTGTTTTGCATCTTCGTAACAGAGGTAAACTATCATTACTGCAATATTATGCTACTTCTCTAACACATAGCCTCTATACTATAACACCTCTGGGTTAGGGTTAGGGTCATAGCCTCTATACTATACCACCTCTGTCATTCTGTATAACATCACCTGTTCAACCTCGCCTTCACCTGACCATCCCCTGCTCCCTCCCCTCCACTAATAGACTTAGTTGCTACTTTTCTTTTTTTTTATATAATGTTCTGTTTGTCTGTTTCGTCCGATCCTTTTTCTTATATTTTACTGTTGTCTTGTCTTGCTTGCCCTACAATGTTAAAGCGACTTTGGGTATATAGAAAAGCGCTATACAAAATTGAATTATTATTATTATTATTATTAACATGATATCAACACAGCTGCCATTGCTGTACTGTAACACTGCACTGTTCCCGCTACGTGTTTCACACGACCAGTGTGTTAACGCAGTTAAACAGTGAGACAAACTTTGATTTTCAGGAGCCAGGTAGCGAGCGCCTTGCTCCTTTATTGATATTTCCAAATGTGAAGTGAAAACTTTGTGATGTGAGATGAAGCGATGCCAGCTGTGGCTCTGGAGCTCTGCTGGTTCCCCATCGTCTTCTGCTTGCACCATCTTAGCAGCGTCTTCTCCCTCGCTGCCTCTCTTGTGTGACTTCACTAAGAGTCTCTCTCCTCCTCTCCCCTCAGCTGCCCTGCCTGCTGGGTGTGTGTGTGCTGCTACTGATGGGGGCACAGGGGGCTCCCCATACCAAGGGCGGGGGCAAGAGGGCGAAGAAGGACCATGCCAGCGTCTACCTGCTCCTCAACACCAGCATGGCGGACAGCCCACCCATATTGGCCGTCAACAACAGCTCTATGTCTCCCTGGGAGTACAGGTGAGACTGGCACACCCTCTCACACACACACACACACACACACACACACACACACACACACACGCACACGCACACGCACACGCACACGCACACGCACACCACACGCACACGCACACACACACACACACACACACACACACATATGGTATGGTGTATTAATATATAAGAATGAGTGTGTGTGGACACTCTATCACACTGATGGAGTAATACAGTTCAGTAGGTGTACTGATACCTCATAGTGTAACAACATAATGTTTATTTTTTAAGTGTGTGTGTGTGTGTGTGTGTGTGAGAGAGAGAGAGAGAGAGAGAGAGAGAGAGAGAGAGAGAGAGAGAGGGAGATTGAATGAGGTCACGAAAAGGTCACGAAAGGACACGAATGACCTCAATTAGCGTTTGTGTGATCACACTTTGTGTCAGAATCAGACGCAATGTTTCCAAACTTCTGGTAGAAGTCAACCTGCTGTGACATTCATTAAGAAAACTCCACCGACAGACAGAAGTGCTGACTGGTTTGCGATTGCTTGTGTGACGTGTTTTCTTTGAGGTTCAGTCTGCACTGCTTGATGTCCCCGTAGCTCCGCTCTCGTTGGTTGTTCATCACTCTCTGCTAGTTTATTTCACCCCACACTTCTTGCAAACTGTGCATGGATCTGTGCCTAATCTGCAACCCAATTCGGGGCGACAGTGGTACAGGAGGTAGAGAAGTCGGTTAGTAATCAGAAGGTTGCTAGTTCGACTCCCTGTCGAAGCGTCCTTGAGCAAGACACTGAACCCCTAATTGCTCCTGATGTGCAGTGTGCCATCAGTGTAAATGTAAAATGTGTATACATCCTTGTAAGTTGCTTTTGATAAAAGCGTCTGCTAAATGTAAATGTAATTCTTGCCCTCAACCCCACAGCTTCTCCCACGATGACAACCGGTTCCCCCCGGACATCGCCGAGGCCCGGTGCATCTACACGGGCTGTTTGACCCGCAGCGGGGAGGAGGATCTGGACATGCAGTCCAAAC